>NW_004443957.1:20875627-20967341 GCF_000243295.1 Trichechus manatus latirostris
TTGCTTGCTGAAAGTGAAGAGGACTTGAAGCACTTACTGATGAAGATCAAAGACTACAGCCTTCAGTATGGGTTACACCTCAACATAAAAATCAAAAACAAAACCCGTTGCCATCAAGTTGATTTCGACTCATAGCGACCCTACAGGACAGAGTAGAACTGGCCTATAGGGTTTCCAAGGAGCGCCTGGTGGATTTGAACTGCTGAACTTCTGGTTAGCAGCTGAGCTCTTAACCACTGTGCCACGAGGGCTCCACACCTCAACACAAAGTAAACAAAAATCCTCACAAGTCGACTAATAAGCAACATCATGATAAACAGAGAAAATATTGAAGTTGTCAAGGATTTCATTTTACTTGGATCCACAAACAACACCTATGGAAGCAGTAGTCAAGAAATCAAATGATGTATTGCATTGGGCAAATCTGCTGCAAAAGACCTCTTTAAAGTGTTGAAAAGTAAAGATGTCACTTTAAGAACTAAGGTGCTCCTGACCCAAGCCATGATATTTCTAATCGCCTCATATGCATGCTAAAGCTGGACAATGAATAAGGAAGACCAAAGAAGAACTGATGCCTCTGAATTATGGTGTTGGCCAAGAATATTGAATATACTGTAGACTGCCAGAAGAAGGAACAAATCTCTCTTGGAAGAAGTGCAGCCAGAGTGCTCCTTAGAAGGGACTTTGTCTCACATACTTTGGACATGTTATCAGGAGGGATCAGTCTCTGGAGAAGGACATCATGTTTGGTAAAGTAGAGGGTCAGCAAAAAAGAGGAAGACCCTCAATGAGAGGGACTGACACAGGGGCTGCAACAATGGGCTCAAACATAGCAACAATTATGAGGATGGCACAGGCCTAGGTAGTGTTTTGTTCTGTTGTACATACGGTCACTGTGAGTCAGAATCAATTCCCTGGCACCTAACAACAACATCTATCTGTCTGTCTATCTATCTTATCCATCTAATCTATCTATCTAGAGCCCTAGTGGTGCAGTGGTTAAGGGCTATGGCTGCTAACCAAAAGGGCAGCAGTTTGAATCCAGCAGCCACTCCTTGGAAACCCTATGGGGCAGTTCTACTCTGTCCTATAGGGTTGCCTTGAGTCGGAATTGACTCAACTGCAATGCATTTAGTTTATGTATATATATGTGTGTGTGTGTGCATGTATATGTTGTTTATATATATATATATTTGTTGTTGTTGTTGTTAGGTGCCATAGAGTTGCTTCTGACTCATAGAGAGCCTGTGTACAACAGAACGAAACACTGTCCGGTCCTGTGCCATCCTCAAAATCGTTGCTATGTTTGAGCCCACTGTTGCAGCCACTGTGTCAGTCCATCTCGTCAAGGGTAGGGCCTTCAGAAGTCCTCTAGTCCAACGCTTACTTGGGCAGGATTTCCTACTGAAAGAGATCTGGCCCACCAACTACTGACAAGTGGGAAATGTGTGCATGGGAGTGCGGGAGTAGAGAGGAAGTTGAGGGGTTCCCAGGGGCAGATTACTCAATAAGCAAGGTAAGCATGGGCTTGCTCGTGCTTACTTACTAATCTGTAGTGACCAATTTCACATGGGTTTCACCACATCAAAGATGAGAAATTGGTCACTACAGATTAGTAAGCACACAAGTAAGCCCATGCCTACCTTGCTTACTGGGTTATCTGCCCCTGTCAGGGACTCTAAATTTGAAAAAAGGCTTTGATTCTGTAGGAAGGTGCTGTGGTTTTGGGAGAGAGACAGATACTAGCCTTACCTAGAAACAGAATCTTTGATATGGTGAAATTATTCACTATAGATGATCTGGTAAGCAAGGTAGGCAACATGCTTACCTTGCCTATTGGATAATCCACCTCTTGAGGTCCCCAACCCATGGGTTCTGTGTATGGTGGCAACTGGCTCTACCCTCCGTTAGGGACTCTTCTGTAATCCAGAGAGACCTCCCCACAGAGGATAGCCCAAGCTCGTCCATCACATACTACTTAGAACAAGGAAAAAATTGTTACCTTTGGCTCTTCTCTTTGTTTCTGACCTAAAAGGAGAAGGTAGGGAGTAAAGCAAAAGATGATGGTGAATGAACACTCTTGGCGAGCCCCAGCATACACCGAATGAAATCTCTTAGAGCAGGGGACACAGTTTCTTATGGTTATTCTCTGGGGTGGTTATTAATCTTAATAAACTGTGGGGGAATCTCACTCTGGGGAAGCAAGAAGGGCAACGCCATGAGCACATGAAGGAATCCAGTCTCTGCTTCTTGGAGCTTATAGGTCATTATCAAAGGACCATTGCATCATCACCAATCCACATGATTGGGAGGGACTTGGTGGTCAGTTAAACCAATGGACTCCAAAGCAATAAGAAGTAGGGTGTGCAAGATAAGCCACAGGGCCACAAGAAGAAATATTAGACCATTTATTTTTACTTCATCCTTTCCTTTTGTGTATGTTTTCTAATATACATAATATATTAACATAGCAACATGCAGGTATTTTATACAGAAGTATGTGTAAAGGTATTTACTATAGGGAGTGCATGATCAAAAAAGACCACTGATTTCAAACTCAGCTGATCATCAGAATCACTTGGAAAGTTTTTTTTCTAAAAATACAGATTCCCAAGCCCCATTCGAGTCCTAAAAATCAGAATCCAAGGCCTAGGAATCTGTATTCTTAAAACCTTCCTACATTAATAAGTGATCCTTGATTAGCTCCTGGGCAGAAAAATTTTTTAAAAAAAGCTATCAAGGCTGTTTTGGGGTGTGGTTGTAGAAATTTGAATATGGAATATATATTACATAATATTATATTAATGCCAAATGTCTTAGATACATGGTATATGGCAGTTGTATGTGGTTAGGCAGGAGTGTGTCCTTGTTCTTAGGAGGTACATGCTGAAGTGTTCAGGGTAAAGTACCATGATATTTGCAGCTTGTTTTCAAGTGGCTCCGCAAAGAAAAAAATTTGTATATATATAATTCTGTATATATAGTATTTATATACTATATATACTATTTTTTCTTTGCTGAGCCACCTGAAAATAAGTTATATGTGTAGAGAGAGACTAGTGTATATATGTATATATGTTTGTGTATATATATATATACAAATATATATACACTAGTCTAGATACACTATTTCAATAAATAGCAATATATATACATATATATACACATACATATATATATACATACATATATAGTTGTGTGCTGTTGAGTCGATTCTGACTCATAGTGAGCCGGCGTGACAGAGTAGAACTGCCCCATGGGGTTTCCAAGGCTGTAATGTTTACAGAAGCAGACTGCCACATCTTTCTCTTGTGGAGTGCCTGGTAGGTTGAACCGCCAACCTTTTGGTTAGCAGCTGAGTACTTAACCACTGCACCACCAGGGCTCCCTCATATGGATGAATGTATATGTATGTGTATATATAAAAAAAAAACCCATTGCCATCGAGTTGATTCCAACTAATAGCGACCCTATAGGACAGAGCAGAACTACCCATAGGGTTTCCAAGGAGCGGCTGGTGGATTGGAACTACCAACCTTTTGGTCAGCAGCTGTAGCTCTTAACCACTGTGCCAAGGCTCTGTGTGTGTGTGTGTGTGTGTGTGTGTGTGTAAAAGGGGTGAAAAAAGCACAAGGTACAAAATGTTAGCAATTGATGAATTTAGGTAAAAGGTATTCTGGTGATTATTGTGCTATACTTTCAACTTTTCTGTAGGTTCAACATTTTTCAAAATAAAAATGAGAGGGGAGCACCCAGATGACTCTGACGGTCAGGTGGGCATGGGGAGCATTGATTTAGAATCTAGACAAACCACCTATTCAGTGCATCTCTACCAAGTGGCTATCCAGAGCATGCTTAGACTGCACTTGTGACAAAGAACTGTTACATTCTGTTATGGATTGAATTATTTCCCCCCAAATATGTGCTGTAAATCCTATCCCCTACACCTGTGTTATAATCCTATTTGGGAATGGGTTTTCTTTGTTATGTTAATGAGACAGTATTAGTGTAGGGTGTGTCTTAATCTCTTTTGAGATATAAAAGAGGTTAAACAAGCAAGCGAGCAGAGATGGGGGAAGATAGATGCCGTGCCACAAGAAGATCATCAAGGAGCCAAGGAATAGAAGCTAAAGAGACAAGCACCCTCTCCCAGAGCCGACAGAGAGGGAAAGACTTCCCTAGAGCCGGCACCCTGATTTCGGACATCTAGCTTCCTAAACTGTGAGAAAATAAATTTCTGTTTGTTAAAGCCACCCACTGGTGATATTTCTGTTATAGCAGCACTAGGTAACTAAGACACTTCCCAAGCCATCCCCCTCTCCACATCAGGAAGATTGTTATTGAGAGAAAATCTCCCTAACACATCTGCCGTGAGTCCTTTGTCTATCCCTCAAGACTCTGAAGAGCAGGTTTCTTTTCCAGATACAGCTCCTCAGACATCTGAAAGCAGTCACCCCATTCCCCTATAGGTGAACATATGCAGTTACTTCAACCTTTCTTCCTGGTTTCCGTGCTTAACAACTGAGGGGTTTGGTGACTATTTGGGTTGAGACACAGCCCCAGAAACCAGCACCTAGTGCACCAGCTACATTCCCCCAAGCCCTGAATCCCAGGGTGTTCTAGGGAAGGCATCTACCTAATACACTTTGTATCAGAGATTGGTGCAGGAGCGAGGGAGCTGTGGGGCTGTGTGGTCACAAACTGAGCGGCACGCTGTGGGGAGAGGAAACGGGAATCTCCTGGGAGGCTGAGAGAACAACTCTGCCAGGAAGCAGCCTGAGTACTCCTGTGCCCCAGGCCTGGGATGTTGCTCCAGGACCACTAACCTGGTGACAGCTGGGGTTTTCCTGGAGCACTGGAACTGGGAGGAGCAGGGATGTCAGACTCTGGAGAGGTTTCCTCCTGGAGGTGACAGGAAGAAATGGTCAGAACCTTTATTCAGACGAAGTTCTCAAGTGAGGGTAGGGGGAGCCCAGTAGACCCCCATGGAAAGGAGCCAGATGCAAATGCTTTCCTAAAAGTCAGGGCGGTAGTAGCATTCAGGGAAGGCTAAGGAGCGTGTTGGTAAAAGGGGAAGCAGAGTTGGCCTGGTGAAAATAGAAATCATAGTTGAAATAAGAATCCTAAAACCCCAACTAAAACGCCCTTCTTGCCACCTCATCACCCCTTTCAGCCATATTGGAAATCTGCTGGAGAATGGGGTAGGGCATTGAGCTCTTGTCATAGCAGCGGAGGGCACATCTCTTTCCCCTTCAAAGGAATAATTCCACCTCCCAACTGTGTGGCTTTTTAAACTCTCCAAGGCATCCAGATATCGTGACTCTGACCAGGGAGGGCCAACCCCACATATTAGAGTACAATTCATTGTACATTCTAGAGGGAAACAGACTCCACTGCCATAAGACAGTTTACATGGCTGCTCAGGTCCCCACAAAGACCACATACCAGGCCTGGCAGAAGGGCAGACCTCTGACGGGGAGGGAAGGGGCATAGCAGCTTCAGAAGCAGTGCTTGCCAAGGCCCACTCTGATTGAATGCACTAAAGCAGATCTCTTTTTTTCTTTTTTGCAGTGGCATTACACCTGCCAACACACTGACTGCTCTTCTCCCAGGTGAGGAGCACTCATCTGGGAAGACCTAGCCCCCTATGCTGTAGGCTTTGGGTCCAGGTCACCCCTGACCAGGAGGGTCCTGCAGATGCCTCCACTCAGCACATCTGGGTTTTTGCCCTCATTCCTCAGCTCTGGGCAGCCAGCTTGAGGTGGGCCCAGGGTGAGTGAGTCCTTATTCAGTGCTGGTGACAGTGCCTCTTCCACACTGCTCTTCTGCCCCCAGGGAGAGGTCTGTCAATGGGGGGAAATGGACCAGGCCTTGACACTACATTACCTGGGGCTGCTGCTGAGGATGGATCCGCAGCTCAATGGGTTCAAGGTAGTTGCAGGGAACAAGCCCCTTCTGCAATGCAAATCATAGAATTAGGGAAAAATAACTTATACCACGGGCAGCCCCAGGTCACCAGGAGCAGTGGGGGTAAAAAACAAAAGCAAGACTCAGCTGCTCTGCAAACCAGGTGGCAGATACTGTTCCTCCGAGGGGTCTGCCTCTGGCTGCCAGGGCCCTATGCCTATAGCACCAGCCGCTGACCCACTGCATACCTGCCCGTTGAACATGACCGTGGCCCAGTTATCATTCCCCTTCTTCAAGACAAAGACGATGTTCCCTGGCATGACCTGGAGCTCCTCTGGTGTCTCAGGTACAAACTGAAACCGCACACGGTGAGCCTCCCCTTCCAGAGCCCTGCAGGGGATCAGACACGGGATCCTGCGCTTAGCCTTGACCATATCCCCTCACATGATGCTATGGAACAGGCACTATGGACTTGGGGCCAGGAGACTCAGCTCCAGGCTCCCTCTGCCATCTAACTGCCTATGTGACCCTGAGCAGGGTGCCTGCCTGCCCCAGGCTCTGGGGGGATGAGGTAAGACACTGCATTTGAACGTGCTCCACAATCATATTCACAGTGGGACAAGAACAAAAGAAACAACACAAACACAATTCTACATAACAGAGCTTTGCAATCCTTGCCCTCCCTTCCCTTCTGAGAAGGAAGGTTCCGGGTGTGCTTGGTCAGCTCTCCGAGCTGGGCTGGATCAGGTGAGAGTTGGCCAGGAGAACAGCACAAGGTGGAAGTCAGACCTGAGGGCCAACTGGAGAGATAAGTGGTAGAACCAAAAAGCAACAAAAACTGGTTGTCATCGAGTCGACCCCAAATCCTGGTGTCCCCACGTGTGTCAGAGTAGAACTGTGCTCCACAGAGTTTTCAGTAGCTAATTTTTCAGTAGATCGCTAGCCCTTTCTTCTAAAGTGCCTCTGGGTAGACTTGAATCTCCAACCTTTCTGTTAACAACACTGTTTGCACCACCCAAGGATTTCAAGTGGGAGAGGAGTGAAATGATCTAAAGCCAGCATCGGATGGGGCCAGGGTAGGGTGAAAGGGATGGAGAGCGAGAGAGACGTGTGAGGAGGATTCTGAGGGTGGCTTGCTGTGTGATATGCAGTGTATTTTTCCTTTGTCAGTTCCTCAAAGCCTACTTTAGTCTTCAAAGCTCTGGGGTGTCCATTTGTGCCACTTGGGAATGTGTTACTGAGAGGCCGGCTTCAAGGCTGCCCAGTGTATTTGGGTTTCATGCCCCCTCCATCCACCCTAGACTTGCTGCACCTCTCTCCCAACTTTGTTACTTTCCCCTCAGCCCTTCCTTTTGTTTCCAAACATAGCGTCTATTTAAGCAGGAACTACAGACTCCTCCAGCTGACAGGCGCGTAGGAATGAGCTCATCCAGTCTCCTCGTTTTTTGTAGATGCTTGGGACTATAAGTAGTGAAGTGTTTTGGCATTTTCTTTTTCACATTTTTAACCTCCATTATTGGATAAGGAGTATAGGCGTGCTTCCTTACTTAGAGGAAGTTCTTAAAGCTGTCACTATTTGCTTTTCATCTTACAGAAGAATGACTTATTTTTCTTGAGTCTTTCCTCTTCTTCAAAAAACATGTGCCAACAGGGAGTGAAAACCACCCACACTGGAAAGGGAACGCCATTCTAGCTTCCCACTCTCTGCCCTCTTGCCTAGAGAGCACTGGCTGCCCCCTCTTCAGAGAACTGACCTCTGATCCTCAGATCAGCATCCCAGCCCTGGGTGACTGTCTTCCATGGAACATTGCTACATTTCAGCAAAAATCCCTCACTACATGGGTGACTGTGCACGTTGACATCCGTTGACACACACAAGGACACCGTGTGGGTGTAGGCGGGTCCCAGGAGTCAGTCCCACCATAGTCAAGTCTCCCATTCCTACATTGTTTAGGAAGAAGTGACTTTCTGTTTATGGTGGTGGTTGTACAGCATGATTGATGTAATTATTATCACTAAGTGGTATACCTGAAAAATGTTGAGCTGGCAGATGTTGTGTTATATATATTTTCACAACAATAAAAAAATTAATACAAGTTAAAAAAAAAAAAAGATACCTATCCCTACTATATCATTCTAACCTTGCTAACAGAAGGAGCCTTACATCCAGGAAAATCCCACAGGATTTAGACCCTGACCTTGGCTGCATCTTCTTCACTCCCGTTACTGCCAACAATTCAGACTTGGAACTGGGATATTCTGCATATTGGCTCTAACTTACCTGAAGATCTCTGGGGTTTTGGGTCTGGGTGGAGGCTCAGCTGCCTATTGAACATTCCGGAGAAATGAAGAAGGGAACGGCAGTGAGGGAGGCAGGGAGACAGAGAACAGACTGTTAATGGTAATGTGAGCATTCTTCCAGACCAGAAAATCAAAGAATGCATTTCTGGCTGGATCAGAACACTGTCTAGGGAGAGGGCACAGGGTGCCCCGACTGAACACTGGAAAACAACACCTCCCCCCAGCTCCCTGGGCACAGGTTTCACCAGCACAGCAATTAATCTTGAGCCAGACCTGGTTTCTGGAGAAGTTTAGCAGTCAGAGAGCAAACAGTACCACAGGAGTGCCGCTGACCTTGAGCTTTGTCCCTTTGCTAGGACAGTTTCTAAAAGCTCTGTTCTATAATTAATGTGTGCTATGTCGCAACATACTTCTGGGTATTTAAAACGAACTCTGGATTCACTGACCAGGCATGGATCTCCTTTCCAATGGATGTTTCCTATCCTACACTGAGTATCATAAAGTCCAGTTATCTGGACTGGTTTCCCCTCTTGTAGTCTTCCAGTTGAACCAAAGCCCAAGTAATCTCCGCAAGGCTTTCTTCAAACTTATTGTAAAGAAAGAGACCAAGGAATCTTGATGCTGGCTCTCCTATCCCTCTTGGCTCTTCCCACCCTCCAGGTCCCCGGGGTTGGTGGTATCCTGGGTCAGCAGTCATCATCCTGACCCTGGCGGGCTATCACTCTGGGTGTGAACAGCATGAGTGCAGACATGGTGTGTAGGTGTCTGTGGCCGGAAAACCCTCCCTCTGTTAGCGCTGACCAACAACAGTCTTGCCTATCATGGATCTGTTGCAACAGAGCTTATATTTTCCTCAGCCTGCTTTACTCTCTTCCCTTCTCAAGGAAGCTCTGCCTTCATATTTCTAGACCCATTGTCATCCAGTCCATCTGGGACCGTCTCTCTGAGCCCAGTTGGGGAGGAAAATTGTTCATTCTGGGAGCCCAGCCTGTGTTCCTGAGGGAGTCCCCTGCAACACACGCAGATGGGGGGAGTGAGGAGACCCCATGGTCTCATGCCCCACAGGATGCCCCTACTAGCCCGTGGCCAAGAAGAAGCTTCATGAAAAGACTTTGATAGCTTGCATTTCAATTTTCTGAGAGAATGGTCAAGACTTCAGGAGAGATAATAAACAGACTTTCTCTTAGAACATAGAGAAGTGAAGACTGGTATTTTTGGGGGAGCAGGAGGGTTGGTTTCAGAGCACTTGAGGTTAAGCCTGAACCTGCCTTATTCCCCTGACAGCCATGGAGCCTGGCACTGAGAACAGGCAGGGAGACACCCTCAGAAGCATTCAAGGATCAGTTAGAGGAGCCTTTAAAATAAGGCAGCTCAGCACAAATATTCATGGAGAGCTCTGGAGACCGAGATCCAAGGAGAAGGACAGGGCTATCTCACCTGTGGTTGCAGAGGGGCAAACCCAGAGAAACTGTCTTGATCCACCACAGATGCCACCACCTGAAATTGAGAAAAGAGAGTGTAAGGGCTCCTCTGTTTCTGTGGTTTTCCCGAAGATTCTCTCCTTTCTCATACCCTGTCCATTCTCACTTGAATTGCATTCCAGAAGTGGATAGTGGCGAAGGACTGGATTATTAACCCTAGGGGTTAGAAGTTCCAGCAACTGAAGAAACAAGTACCTGCCCCCACTCCCTACTAACCCAGGTTCTCCTGGCCTCTGCTACTGTGACTGAAACGCTACACAGCCAGCAGGCAACACCAGCTCTTCAAATGTGTCCCAGTCAAGTGCAGTTTTAGAAGGGATATTCCTGGCTGCTGACTCACTTTGGACCACTTTTGAAAGGATTTAAGACCTGGTTTCAGAAGGAGTCCAGTTAAAGCAGTTTAATCATAAGACTGTAGAAGTAGGGAGAGACTCCTCAGAACACCGAGAAGTAAACTGCAAGGAGCGTTAAGCCAAGAGGATCCCCTGCTGGCCCTTTTCCCTGACATGTCTTCTCCACATTTAGTGAACTCTTCATAGCTATGTTTTCTTTTCCATTGGCTCAGTCTTCCCCCCTAGCCCCACACATCTGTCAGTTTGTCAGATGCATGTTGCTGTGGTATTGGAAGCTATGCCACCGGTATTTCAAATACCATCAGGGTCACCCGTAGTGGACAGGTTTCAGCTGAGCTTCCAAACTAAGACAGACTAGGAAGAAGGACGTGGCAGTCTACTTGAAAAAATTGGCCAGTGAAAACCTTATGAATAGCAGCAGAACTTTGTCTGATATAGTGCTGGAAGATGAGCCCCTCAGGTTGGAAGGCACACAAAATATGGCTGGGGAAGAGCTGCCTCCTCAAAGTAGAGTCAAGCTTAATAATGTGGATGGAGTCAAGTTTTGGGTACCTTCATTTGCTGACATAGCAGGACACAAAATTAGAAGAAACAGCTGCAAACATCCATTAATAATCAGAACATGGAATGTACAAAGTACGACTATAGGAAAATTGAAAGTCGTCAAAAAATGAAATGGAACACGTAAACATCGATATCCTAGGTATTAGTGAGCTGAGATGGACTGGTCTTGACATTTTGAATCAGACAATCATATGGTCTACTTTGCAGGGAATGACAAATTGAAGAGGAATGGCATTGCATTCATTGTCGAAAAGAATATTTCAAGATTTCAAGAACATTTCAAATACAACTTTGTCAGTGATAGGATAATATCCATATGCCTACAAGGAAGACCAGTTAACACCATTATTTTTCAAACTTACACACCAACCAGTAATACCAAAGATGAAAGAATTGAAGATTCTTACCAACTTCTGCGGTCTGAAATTAATCAAACATGCAATCAAGATGTATTGATAATTACTGGAGATTGGAATATGAAAGTTGGAAACAAAGAAGAAGGATCAGTAGTTGGAAGATCTGGCCTTGGTAATAGAAACAATGCCTGAGATATCATGACAGAATTTTGAAAGACAACAACTTCTTCATTGCAAATACCTTTTTTCAACAACATAAACAGCTACTATACACGTGGACTTTTCCAGATAGGATACACAGGAATCAGACTGACTACATCTGTGGAAAGAGATGATGGAGAAGCTTAATATCATCATTCAGAACAAGGCCAGGGGCTGACTGTGGAACAGACCATCAATTGTTCATATGTAAGTTCAAGTTAAAGCTGAAGAAAATTAAAACAAGTCTATGAGAGTCAAAGTATGACCTTGAGTATATCCCACCTGAATTTAGAGACCATCTCAAGAATAGATTTGACACATTGAACATTAATGACCAAAGACCAGACGAGTGGTAGGATGACATCATGGACATCGTACATGAAGAAAGCAAGAGGTCATTAAAAAGACAGGAAAGAAAGAAAAGACCAAAATGGATGTCAGAAGAGACTCTGAAACTTACTCTTGAACACAGAGCAGCTAAAGAAAATGGAAGAAATGATGAAGTAAAAGAGCTGAACAGAAGATTTCAAAGGGCAAATCGAGAAGACAAAGTGAAGTATTATAATGAAATGTGCAAAGATCTGGAGTTAGAAAACCAAAAGGGAAGAACACGCTCAGCATTGCTCAAGCTGAAAAAACTGAAGAAAAAATTCAAGCCTTGAGTTGCAATTTTGAAGGAGTCTATAGGCAGAATATTGAACGACGCAGGAAACATCAAAAGCAGACGGAAGGGATACACAGAGTCACTGTACCAAAAAGAATTGGTCAACATTCAACCATTTCAGGAGGTAGCATATGATCAAGAACTGGTGGTACTGAAGGAAAAAGTCCAAGCTGCACTGAAGGGAATGGTGAAAAACAAGCCTCCAGGAATTGACGGATTACCAAGTGAGATGTTTCAACAAACGGATGCAGCACTGGAGGTGCTCACTTGTATATGCCAAGGAATTTGGAAGACAGCTACCTGGCCAACTGATTGGAAGAGATCCATATTTGTGCCCATTCCAAACAAAGATGATCCAACAGAATGTGGAAATTATTGAACAATATCATTAATATCACACGCAAGTAAAATTTTGCTGACGATAATTCAAAAGTGGTTGAAACAGTACATCGATAAGGAACTGCCAGAAATTCAAGCCAGATTCAGAAGAGGACATGGAACAAGGGATAGAATTGCTGATGTCAGATGGATCCTGGCTGAAACCAGAGAATACCAGAAAGATGTTTACCTGTGTTTTATTGACTATACAAAGGCATTCAACTGTGTGGATCATAACAAATTATGGATAACATTGTGAAGAATGGGAATTCCAGAACACTTAACTGTGCTCATGAGGAACTTTACATAGACCAAGAGTCAGTCGTTGAAACAGAACAAGGGGATACTGCATGGTTTAAAATCAGGAAAAGTTTATAGCCTTTCACCATACTTATTCAATCTGTATGCTGAGCAAATAATCTGAGAAGCTGGACTATATGAAGAAGAATGCAGCATCAGGATTGAAGGAAAATTCACTAACAACCTGTGATATGCAGATGACAAAACCTTGCTTGCTGAAAGTGAAGAGGAGAAGGACAACACACAATACAGGGGAAGTCAGCACAACTGGACTAAAGCAAACACTAAGAAGTTTCCTGAACACAACCACTTTGAGGGGCAGAGTAGCTTGGGCTGGGGTCTGGGGACAATGGTCTTGGGGGACATCTAGGTCAACTGGCATAACAAAGTTTATTAAGAAAATGTTCTGCATCCCACTTTGTGAGCGGCATCTGAGGTCTTAAAAGCTTGTGAGCAGCCATCTAAAATGCATTAATTGGTCCCTAAAGTATTGAAAAGCAAAGATATCCCTTTGAGGACTAAGGTGTGCCTGAATCAAGCCATGGTGTTTTTAATGGCCTCATAAGCATGGGAAAGCTGGACAATGAATAAGGAAGACCAAAGAAGAATTGATGCCTTTGAATTATGATGTTGACAAAGAATATTGAATATACTATGGACTATCAGAAGAACGAACAAATCTGTCTTGGAAAAAGTACAGCCAGAGTGCTCCTTAGAAGCGAGGATGTTGACACTTCATTTCACAGACTTTGGACATGTTATCAAGAGGGACCAGTATCTGACGGAGGACATCGTGCTTAGTAAAGTAGACTGTCAGTGAAAAAGAGGAAGACCCTCAACAAGATGGATTGACACAGTGGCTGCAACAATGGGCTCAAACACAGCAACTATTGTGAGGAAGGTGCAGGACCAGGCAGGGTTTTGTTCTGTTGTACAGAGGGTCTCCATGAGTCGAAACCTACTCGAAAGCACCTGACAACAACAACAGTCCTCAAGACTCAGCATCTTGGGAGTAACCCTCTAGCTCTTGCCCAGGATCAGGCTGGAAGGGAGGAATGAGAGGAGCTGGGAGAAAATAAACCAGAAGTGTCCGCTCTTCTTTCAGTAAGACCTCTACTCTGTAAACAAGTCTCTGTCTACCATCCCAGGAGCAGAACCACAAGGGGGTGACTTCTTCCCAAGAGTCCCTCCCACCTTGTCTGCATGGCTCACCCACAGGAGACTCAGCGCTCTCACCTACCGTAGCCTTGCCCAGGTAATCCTTCTTGGCCAGCTGAGCCACTTGTCTCTCATTTGGTCGAAACAGCCTGCCCATGGGGATCACCACTGGCTCATACAGCTTCTGCTTCTGTAACACAGAAAACATAGTATCTCCTCATCTGTAAAATGGGGCAATGAGACTTGTTTTGCCTCTCTCACTGAATGGAGGCTCAAAGGATCTTCAAGGATCAAATGAGATAATCTCACAAAATCACTTTTTCTAAATTCGTAAAGATTGATTTTTTTTTTATTTTTCACTTTTTACTTGATATCACCTGAGAATATAGATTAATACTGCTGTATTTAAATTATTATTTTAACAGTCTCTATTTCATCTTCCAAGAAATGTTTTTATATTATCATTCAGTTTGCAACTGGATTTCGAAGAATTATTTAGATTTAATGCTATTTACAACTGCTTTTGGTACTCACCCAAGTACTCTTAAAAAACTTTTTTTAATTCTTTTTTTTTGTGTGTGGTAAAATACATAACATTTACCATTTTAACGACTTTTAAGTGTACAATTCAGTGACATTAAGTACATTCACAGTGTGTGTAACTGTCACCACTATTTCCAGACCTTTTCATCATCCCAAACTGACACTCTGTGTCTATTAAGTCATAACTCCCCATCTCCCCCTCCTCCCAGTCCCTGTAATCTCTAATCGACTTTCTGTCCTTCTGGATTTTCCTGTTCTAGATACCTCACATAAGTGGAATCGTACAATAGCTGTCCTATCGTGTCTGGCTCATTGCACTTAGCATAATGTTTTATAAAGACTGATTTTGTTCCTATTGTTCTAGGGCCTTTAAGGTAGGAATAATTGGCTTTAATATCACTTTATGTTCAGAGGCTGTGTGGACATCTGTGGGTGTTATTTGCCGGGCACCCACTTTTCCTTGGGAATTGCCCCTTTCCCTTTCAGTGTGTCTCAGGCAGGGCTGTCCCTCAGCATAAGAGGCACCACGGCCACAAGGGTGGGCCAGGACCCAAGCAAAGCCCATGACAGTGCTCCCTTGGGACTAGGGTTTGCTGACTTGGACAGGCACAGAAAGATGACGTGACCCTCTTGTTCCTGGTGTTTGAAAAACCTGGTTAAAATCTAACTTTATTCCCAAACATATTCAGGCAAACCAGGGGTAATTTTTATTATTTATTCATATAATCAGTACATTTTTGTTGAGAGCCCGTATATGCCTGTGTTTGAGGCTGTGAAGATTCAAAGGTAGCAAGCAGAGCCTTATGATGCTTAGAGGCTTCTCAGTGCCACTCCAGCCTCCAACATCCTCTCTCTCCAGGCTGCTATGGAGACCTATTCCAAGAGCATTGTGATGCCAGGGCTCGGCTGTACTGCACCCTAGGCCTCGGCTTCTCAGCACTTCACAGTAAAGATCTTCATGGAAGTATACTCCAAGATCAGGGCTACCTCAAACTCATAGAAATTAAAAGCACCAATGTTGTGGGTAGGTAGTGGTGATGGTTGTACAACATTGTGAATATAATTAATTCCACCAAATTATAAATTATATACTTAAAAATGATTAAAACGGCAAACTTCATGTTATATATATTTTATAACATGTTAAAAAGCACCAATGTTGTAGTTTCTCCAGCCACATGTACATCAAACAAATACAAATCTGAAGACATCTTCTCACTTCCTCATATTACCAGTGTACTTACCCAGACACATTCCATGGCTTTGTCGATTTTGGAATGTCGGGGCTCTGACTTCATGCTCATAGCCAATGCTAAATGTTCTTCAGCCTTTTTCCATTCCTCCTTTTTGGCGTACATGAAAGCAATATTATATAACACCTAGAAAAACCACAGGCCACAACGTAAGGCTTGGGATTGCTTCAAATCTAGGTACCAGGTGTACTTTCACGTATACTCCTGGAATATTGTCTGGTGA
Source organism: Trichechus manatus latirostris (assembly GCF_000243295.1). Lineage (NCBI taxonomy): Eukaryota > Metazoa > Chordata > Mammalia > Sirenia > Trichechidae > Trichechus > Trichechus manatus. The sequence goes on from NW_004443957.1 coordinate 20,891,310, forward strand.
TAGTTTTCCCTTTCCCAGCTCTTCTGGGAATATCTAAAATGTAGTACAATTGCTCTTACCATGGAGTTACATCAAGCGTGGTGCTAAGAAAACACCGTGCAATGCATAAATCGAACAATGTATGCATTCTTTCAACAACCATGTAAATCAGGAGAGGACAAGATTGACTATGTTGTTTTAGTATGGAGAAGGTGGGGCCCCGGTGGCTCAGTGGTTAAGTGTTTGGCTGTTAACCAAAAGGCTTGCAGTTCAAATCCACCAACTGCTCCTTACAAACCCTATGGGGCAGTTCTATTCTGTCTTATAGGGTTTCTATGTGTCGGAATGGACTCCATGGCCATGAGTTTTTTCAATGGGTTAGTATGGAGAAGAGTGACTTGCTCAAGACCCCTTGAAGAGGCAGAGGCAGTGTCAGGAACTAAATGTAGATGTGTGGCCAGCACCACCCACTAAGCCACTCACGGATTTCTAACTCATAGAAACTCTGAGATATTTATTATTTAAAGCTACAAGGTAGTAGCTTGGGGTAATTTGTTATTCAGCAATAGATAACTAATACACTTTTCCTCTCTATCAGTTTGCCACCTACATCATGATTTGGTTCAGGCTCACATTCAGATTAAAAAAAAAACAGTTTATCAGGCAAGTATGGATGCGTAGCAGGATTGATAGTTCCGTGGAGTTAGTGGATGGTACTGGAATCCAGTTTGGAAGGGCTAGGAGCACAGTGGAAACCCTGGTGGTTTACAGGTTAAGAGCTATAGCTGCTAACCAAAAGGTCAGCAATTCAAATCCACCCGGCGCTCCTTGGAAACGCCATGGGGAAGTTCTACTCTGTGCTGTAGGGTTGCCATGAGTTGGAATCAACTCGACGGCAATGGGTTTGTTTTTTTTTAAGGGGCACAGTGGATACTGGGAGCAAGCCACAGAAGTGGAGATCTAGACTCACTTCCAGGACTGATTCTGAGCCTCCAATGAGCTGCTGCCTACTGCGTACACACTTATCCTCAGCAGCCCACCCCAACTGTGTGTGCAGAAACTCAAGGCCATTTAGAACTTCCTGTTTGGTTCTCAGCCACCTTCTTTTCAGATCTTTTCCCACAACAGGTTTTTACGACTTAATGACTAGAAAAGTCTAAGACTCTTTTCAAAAAGGATGGTGTGATTTCTCAGAATCTAGAGTTATACCAAGGAGGAAGGGCAGGGGGCAGGGGGCGGGACTATAAGTAGGGAAATGACTAGAGGGTCTCGTGTGCTAAAGAGGGCCTTTGTTGTTGTTGGGTGCCATCGAGTCGATTCTGACTCATAGCGACACCATGTGACAGAGTAGAACTGCACCATAGGGTTTTCTTAGCTGTAATCTTTACAGAAGCAGATCACCAGGTCTTTCTCCTACAGAGCCACTGGGTAGGTTCGAACCACCAATTTTTTTTTTTTTTTTTTAGGAGCACCACTAGGCTCCTTAAAGATCCTGAAAAATATAGCCTTACTTCCAAAGAGGCCCATACAGCCCGTACTTCCTGCCCCACAGTTCACTTCAATCCCGTTAAGGAGGAACATTCCTCTCGTAGAATGTTCTCTATCACATGCCTCTGTCACATGATCCTTTCTCTAGAGCCACCTGGTCTCCCAACCCTGTAATCTATATAGTGGTTCTCAGTCTGGGGCAATTGGCAATACGTGGAGATGTTTTAAGTTATTCCACTGGGGACATCTAGTGAGTAGAGGCCAGGCATGCTGCCAAACATCCTACAGTGCACAAGACAGGCCCCTACAACAAAAACTACCTGGTCCAGAGTGTCAATAAGGAGCCCTGGTGGCACAGTGGTTAAAGCGCTTGACTGCTAGCCAAAAGGTTGGCAGTTTGAAACCACCAGTGGCTCCACAGGAGAAAGATGTGGCAGTCTGCTTCCTTTATGGTTTACAGCCTTGGAAACCCTATGGAGGCTCTATGAGTTGGAATCGACTCAATGTGGGTTTGGTTTTTGGTATTTAGCATGTCAATAGTGCCACGGTAAAGAAGCCCTACTCTAGAAGTTGGCCAAGTGTCGGCCAACTGCCACTGCAAAGCCTCATTTCCCTGGACTTCGAGAAGTGAAGTCATTTGCTCAGCCTGCTGCAGGGCTGAGATGAGGATATGTGTCCCTAAGGGCCCAGGCAGCTGCAGACTCTTATTAGTCCTGAGCTACCCTGGGAACACTTGGCTTCTCGTGCCTGAGAAACTAAGGCAAGGAGCCTTTTTCAGAGATTCTTCTAAATAAAATTCTGCCATATTTACAGGGATTTTAGTTTCTAAAGCTACTCATGTATATTTATGGGAAGGGGGCAGTGGGAAGGGTTGGTTGAGAAAAGTACATGTCAGTCATGTTTCTCCCTTTTGGTAATACAGAAAATAAGTGTTCTGCTATCAAAACTACCTCAATTTCTGTTTTCAGTTGTTCTTTGAGCACGAGGGGACAGGTTTGGGCCAAATGATCCTTACTCTCTGGGTCACAACCAAGCGCATGGGGTGAAAACCATTCATTGCAAAAAATGTGGTCTGTAACTTGAGACCTGAGCAAGACTATGGTCGGCCTACACAAATACACCAAAACCAGTTGCCCTGGAGTCGATTCAGACTCATGGTGACCCCATGTGTGTCAGCGTAGAACTGTGCTCCAGAGGGTTTTCACTGGCTGTGATCTTTTGGAAGTAGATTGCCAGGACTTTCTTCCAAGGTGCCTCTGGGTGGGTTTGTAGTACTGCCAGCCTTTCAGTTAGTAGCCAAGTACTCAGCCATTTTGCACCACCCAGGAATTCCTCCTGGATGGATCCTCTTAACCGGTTGCCGTTGAATCGAATGAAGTCTGACTCATAGACACCCTATAGGACTGAGTAGAACTGCCTCATATGGTTTCCGAGGCTGTAATCTTTAGGTAGCAGACAGCCACATCTTTCTCCCGTAGAGCAGCTGGTGGGTTAAAACTGCCGACCTTTCGGTTAGCAGCCTAGCACTTAACCATTGAGCCACCAGAGCTCCTCATGGATAGAGAGTGAACACATAATCTGGGGTTTGTTAGTATAATGCTGGAAACCCTGGTGGCGTAGTGGTTAAGACCTACAGCTGCTAACCAAAAGGTTGGCAGTTTGAATCCACCAGGCACTCCTTGGAAACCCTATGGGGGCAGTTCTATTCTGTCCTATAGGGTCACTATGAGTTGAAATCAACTCGATGACAATGAGTTTGGTTTGGGTTTGTTTAGTGTAATGCTGAGTAAATAAGTCAGCTGAATGGCTAAACAAAACGTGCAAATTATGATGAATAGTTTTGCAGGCCAACACAGGGGTGTTCAACCTCCCCTCGGAGAAGCTTCATTCTCATTTATACTCAGTCCTTGGAGCCTCTTGTTCCTGAATGCATGCCCTCAGGTAACCGACGACCCCACAGTGAGCCTCTTCAGGGAAAACCTGCACGCCAAGGCCCAGGAAGTGAATGACTTTTCCAAGCTTCTAGTGGTGTCGATAGATAGCCTGCACCTGACGGTCAGCCAGGGGCCTAACTATGGAAAATAGTGCCTATGGCAATTAGTGCCATATTGCTGAATGATCTCTCACAGCTGGCAGTGAGAACTGTGATGGCCAACAGAAACTGCTAACTGGTGTCTCGCCTCAAGCGGCGACCCGGGCGCTTACACTATGCCTGCCCAGGCATGGCGCCCTACCTGTGCACATCCCCTACCTCCCCAGTTAGGCCTCTGCCATCAGCCACCGTGCCATCCCCCCTCTCCCCATTGGCCCTCCTTACTTCACAGGCAAACAGCTTGAACTGCAGCCCCAGGATTTTATAGTCTATCAGCTGGTTCCCTCGAAGCTTCGTCAAGGCCTCTTTCAGATCTTTAATAGCTGAGTCGTATCTGCAGGACAGAGGAAGAAAATAAATGAGTCCAGGTACAGGGCTTGCTTCTCCTTTTCCCATCTATCCCAAGGGGACATAAGCCTTTCCAGTGTTTTTGACCTTGCCAAAAAAAAAAAAAAATCAAAGCACAAATAAAGTATGTAGGGTTTATTGAGCAGTTATTCTGTGTGCATACAGGGAGACCATTTGTTTCTAAAAAAAAACCAAATGGCTCAACAGCAGGCTAGTTACAATGAGGCTTTTAAGGAGAAGGTAAGGAAATGGTAGAAAATTAACTCTTGGCTAGTCTCAACATGATTGATCGAATCATGACCCCCTTTCTGAGATCAGCTGCCATTACGTCACTAAGTGGTCTCTGTGACCCCATTCAAATCTTCAGGTGTGGTTCCAAGGTTTTAAAATAATAAAGGTAGGGAATTCCAAAGGCTAGAGCTCAGCTGCCAACCAAAATGTTGGCAGTTTGAATCCACCAGCCGCTCCTTGGAAACTCTATGGGGCAGTTCTATTCTGTCCTATAGGGTCGCTATGAGTCAGAATTGACTCTGTGGCAACAGGTCTGGTTTTGGTATCCCTCAAGAAGCAAGGGAAATTCCCTAAAGTTAAATTCTTTGCACAAGATAAACCCTGAGCTAGTTAGTGATTAACAGATGTCTTTGTGACAAAGGGGAATCTGCTTTATGGTCACTATGTCTCCACATTGTTTCTTTTTATCTGTTCTTGGGTGCATTTCACACTAGTCACTGGCTTTTGTGAATGTTGCTATACGCTCAGAGGGATCCGTCAATTCCTCTTCCTCAGTTTCTCTATTTTACGTCACCTTGAAGACTAAGGTGCACGTCACCCAAGCCGTGGTGTTTTCAATCGCCCCATATGCATGTGAAAGCTAAACAAAGAATACGGAAGGCCAAAGAAGAATTGACACCTTTGAATTATGGTGTTGGAGAAAAATACTGACTATACCATTGACTGCTAAAAGAACAAACAAATCTGTCTTGGAAGAAGTATAGCCAGAATGCTCCTTAGAAGCAAGGATGGCGAGACTACATCCCACATACTTTGGACATGTTATCAGAAGGGATCAGTCCCTGGAAAAGGACATCGTAATTGACTTAAGAGAGTCATCGAAAAAGAGGAAGATCCTCAGTGAGATGGACTGACACAGTGGCTGCAATAATGGGCTCAAGCATAACAATGATAGTGAGAATGGCGGAACCAGGCAGTGTTTCGTTCTGTGGTACATAGGATCACTGAGTGGGAACCGACTCGACGGTACCTAACAACAACTTGTTTCTCATCGGCCTGCGCCCCAGTATCTCATAGAATTCAGTGTGCATGGTGCCCCTTGAGGGATGCATCACAGTAATCCTGAGCCCCTTCCTTGTTGACTGCACACAGCCCCCACCTTCTGACAGCCTGTCTTGTCACTCTCAAATAGTGCCCATCATTCTCTCCAGCGAGCTCCAAGCAGAGGCCCCTGTCTTCCTCCTGAGTCTCCAGAGCTGAGGTGACAGGCTGATTCAAAGCACTTCTCATGGAAGGCCAGGCCAGGCTGACAAGGCTCTGAGCGTCCCCTTCTCACAGCTGCTGACATCCCTCTCCTGCCCAGAGCCTTCTCCTTTGGCTTCTTCTTCTTTTTTTTAAATTATTTTTTATTGTGACAAAAATATATATAACATTTGCCAATTCAACAATTTTTACACAGACAATTCAGTGACATTAGTCACGGTCGTCATGTTGTGCAACCATCACCACTATCCGTTTCCAAGTTATTCCACCATCATTAACAGAAACTCAGTGCCCCGTAAGCAATGACCCCCTCTCCCCCTTGCTCCAGCCCCTGGTAACCAGGAATAAACTTTGGTCTCTATGCACTTGCCTATTTCATATAAGTGAGGTCATGCAATCTTTGTCCTTTTGTGTCTGACTTATTTCACTCAGCATAATGTTTTCAGGGTTCATCCATGTTGTAGCAGGTATCAGGACCTTTTGGCTTCTTTTGAGTGCAATTTACCTCTTGGTTTTGAGAACTTCTTAATCTTCCTCCTACCCTCCAGCCCCCCCCCCCCCATACACTTCGGGGAAAGAAAAAGGGGAAGACAAAGAAGAAACTACCATTTAAGCCACAGAGCATACCTAATGCCCCTCCTGGCACTGCCCTGTGTTTTGTGGGGTTAGCATTGTGCTGATTGGCTGGAGGCATGTTAGGGCTACTGTCACTGGTTTTGTGGTCAAGAATGGGACTGACCACATCAATAAGGCCCACCAGGGTATGGGCAGGAACTGGACACATGCCCTGAGGGAGCTGGTTCCAGCCTTAGCCTGCTCAACCTCCACAGAGGCCCCGGTGGGAGTGAGTCATCACTGGGCTGGGGTGAGGGCAGCAAAAAATAAGTTACCCCCACTCAGTCCCTGGCGTGGTGGGTCCTACTTGGGTAACTGAACCAAAAATCCCCAGGTCACTCACAGACCCAGAGCTGCTATCAGGGGCTTTTTTTGGGGGACCAACCTGGAATTTGGATAAAGACTGGCGAGCTCCTCAAAACGTGGCGAGGTGTCATGAAGGCGCCAGTGTTGTGAAGTTAGGGCAGGGGCCAGATCTGTCAGCCGTGCTGCTAACTGGGAGACCCTGGAAAGCTGCTTCCCTGGCCTCAGGTTCCATGTCTATAATACAAGGCGTGTGTAATACCAGGATGAGGGCTTTGGTGGTTTAGTGGTAAAAGTCTTGCCTTCCATGCAGAAGACTCAGGTTCGAGTCCCAGCCAGTGCACCTCATGCACAGCCACTGCCCAGTCTATCAGTGGAGGCTTGCATGTTGCTATGAAGCTGAACACATTTCAGTGGAGCTTCCAGACTAAGACTAGGAAGAGAGGCCCTGGCAATCTACTTCTGAAAATCATCCATAAGTTGGTGACTCATAGGCTCCACGACAGCTAACAACAACAAAATAATACAAGGAGCTTGACTCGAGTCTTAGCTCTACACTTACTATCTAGTGACCAAGGGCAAGTAAGAGAATAATAATAGTGTGCACTTTACAGAGTTGTTATAAGAACCCTGGTGGCGCAGTGGTTAAGAGCTACGGCTGCTAACTGAAAGGTTGGCAATTTGAATCCACCAGCCGCTCCCTGGAAACCCTATGGGGCAGTTCTACTCTGTCCTATAGGGTCGCTAAGAGTCAGAATCGACTCGATGGCAATGGGTTTTTGTGAGGATAAAATAAAATGAAGGATTAAGGTGCTTGGAATGGTGCCTGGTACACCCACTAATTTATTACTATTACTATTTTATATTATTATTTTTTCCAGCTCTAAGATTCTAGCAATTATATTCATACACCAATCATTTATTATGTGCCTATTTAAAGCTCTATACTATACTAGGCATTAGCCAGGAGATAAACATATACAGTTGTAGAAGCTGGAACTCTGATCTCAAGGAGACTTAGAGGGCTGGTTGGCCAAGAGAATCTCAAGAAGTTGTACCCAGGGTGGCTGGGGGACATACTGGTAGGGGAGGATTATCCAGTAGGCAAGGTAAGTGGGCAATTTCCCTTACTAATCTGTAGTGAACAATTTCACATGGGTTTCACCACAAAGATGAGGTGAAACCCATGTGAAATTGTTCACTACAGATTAGGAAGTAAGCACAAGTAACCCCGTGCTTTCCTTGTTCACTGGGTCATCTGTCCCTGTCAGGGATTGTAAATTTGAAAAGAGGCTTTGATTCTGTAGGAAGGTGCTGTGGGGTGGGGAGAGAGACAGACGCCAGCCATCCGCAAAAGCAGAATCTTTGATGTGGTGAACAAATGCGAAATTGTTCACTGCAGATGCTCTGTTACCTTGCCTACTGGATAACGGGCCCCTGCATGCTGGACAGTGGGTCACCGTTTAGTTTAAAGTAACTCCCACGGCAGCAGCTCTGGCTGTAGAAGTAAGGGGAGAAGCCCGCCTGGGTTTGACACAGGATTGTTTTCTCTAACGTGTTCTTGTTGGTAAATAAGATGGTTATAAAATATATTAGAAGCATGCAGGCCATTCCCTAAGAAGCAATCTGCATTTAAAGCAGTGTACACACTTTCCAGACATTCCTGAGAAGGGGGAGGAAGCGTTCTGTTCCTTCTTTCTAAGCCAGAAGGTAGGGGTGACTGGCTCCGATTCGCTGAGCCACCGCGGAGGGGGCAAGCGGAAAAGCAGATGTTCTGAGACTTTTGACCCATGCAATTTCCACTGTGTTCTTCCGCCTGTTTGTGAGACAGTGAGGGTCCTCGGAGGGCAACCTTTAAGTCTGTCAGTATTAACCTACAAATATGCCTTCCTCCCTGGTGAGCTGGCCAAGCACAAGGATTTCAGCTGTGAAGTATCACCGCCCGCTCCAAACTCCCCAGTTCTGCCGCGGTACCTTGATATAGAAGGAGCCCAAGAACACCCTCCTCCTAGTTCTCCTGCTTATCAAGATGTCTGAAGATCTGGCCTGGTGGGAGGGAGGAGAGACTTGACCAATTATTCAAAGTGCTTGCTTTGTGTTATAAAACAGGTGGGGTAGGGGGTTATCCCTGCAAAATGTCCATTTAAAACATGTATTAAAAAACTTCTGGAGTCCCTGGGTTAGTGCAAACGCTTAACACCCTAGACTGCTAAGAAAAGGTTAGAGGTTCAGGCCACCCAGAGGCTTGGCAATCTACTTCTGAAAAATCAGCCACTGAGAACCTTATGGAGCACAGTTCTACTCTGACACACAGGGGGTCACCATGAGTTGAAATGGACTCAATGGCAACCGGTTAAAGAAACTTCTGCCCTGTCTTGCAGCTTCCTTCCTTCCTGCCACATGCCTCTCTTCAGCCCCTCCACTGTTTACCTGGAGCTGCACCCATGGGGGAGTCCGCTTTGAGACACGCCTGTTTCCCCTCTGTGCTCAGGAAGAAAATTCTAAAACAGCATTCAGCCCCGGTGCCGCCCTGGTGCAGGTGTGCCGCAAGTGGCAGCCCCGTACCTTCCCCAGCAGTTTTCCCAGCAGCCCCTCCCTACAGCCCTTCTCTGAGCGTTCTCTCCAGGGCATTCAGAAGGCGCAGCAGCCCCTAGGAGACGACCAGAGTGCTGGCAGCTCCATGCCGGGTTCCGCGAGGCTGATGCTAGTGCTTTCTTCACGCCCACAGCGAACGACACCCCGCGGACGCCTTGGCCCGCTGGGTCCCCAGCCCCCGCTCCTCCCAGGCAGGAGTGCACTAGCCTCAGCGGCCACCTCTCCGTGGCTTTTCACGATCTCTGAGCTTGAGATATTTTATAATCATTTTTTTTTAATACACCTTGTAAAGATTTCTTGGTAACTACTGAGGTTCCCGATTGTTCCTGCGCTACCAATGCTCCATGCAGTCTAGACTCCTGCAGTTCAAATGCTTGTATCCAGGATAATGGAAATTCTCAGCAAGCTGAAAGGAGTCAAAATATCACACACCTTTGGACGCCACAGCTGCTGCTATGACAAAGGCTGGGGTCCACGCCCTTTCTCGTTTGAATGTCAGCAGGGAGAAGGCTTTGATGAGTGGCCTCTTTTGGTGTATGGCCTTGGTTCTCACCATTATTATCACAGCCCTGATTCATAAAGCACAGGATTCTGAAAGACAATTTAGGGACGACTTCCCCTTTCAGATAACAAGGCTGGGGCCAGACAGGTGAGGCATGAGACAGCTTGGCCACAGTCATCACCGAGACACCTTGCCTTCTCAGAAATGTTCTCTAACTTTGTTCTGTTGGAACTTTATAATGATAGGATAGCAACGTGGCAATATATGAAAATAGAAGGAAAGAAAATCATCCGTAACATTACTACCCTAAAACAAGTCCCATTGTAATCGGGGAGAATTCCTAATCCACTCAGTAGGCGGTAATTTCTCTAGGTCCCTATTGCACTATTTAAAATATCTCTTATAGCACTTACCCCATTCTGCCTCGCATTATTGTTACTGGTGATCATGATTTGTCTTCCCTTTTTATAAGTTTCTCGAAACAGAAACTGTATTTTGTTCACTTTCGTTTAATCACTTCAACAAGCATTTACTGAGTAACTTGTTATGCTAGATACTGAAATACAAGAATGAGCAAGTAAAAATTTCTTCTCTCAAGACACTCACAGAGCAGTGGAGGAGACAAGTATACAAAATATCTGTCAGACAGTAGATGTTATAAAAAGAGGCATAAAAGAGAGTGTCACTGCCCTAGTGGTTGCGTGTAGCTGGTGCAAATGCATGGAGGGTGAGTGAGTGGAGTAGACATCAGCTGGACCACATAGGAGTAGGCAAGGGAATTTGGACTTTATCCTGTAATAAGGTGGAACCACTGAAGTTTCTTACGCAGATCACATTTTTATTTATTTTTTTGTTTGGTTTTTAAAAAATAATTTATTTTTTTATTGTTGTTGTTGAGAATATACACAGCAAAAAATATACACCAATTCAAGTTTCTGCATGTACAATTCTGTGACATTGATTCAAGTTGTACAACCATTCTCACCCTCCTTTTCCGAGTTGTTCCTCCCCCATTAACATAAACTCACTGCCCCCTAAGGTTCCTGTCTAATCTTTCCAGTTGCTGTTGTCATTTTGATCCCATATAGTTCTTAAAAGACCATAATGCTCACAGCAGACATTTTTTACTAGTTTAGTGAAACTATTGGTTTTAAGAAGACTTTAGGGGATCTTTTTGGTTTAAGTTTTAAAGATTATCTCAGGGCAGTAGTTTCAGGGGTTTATCCAGCCACCATGGCTCCATAAAGTCTAGACTGTGAAAATTGGAAATTCTGTTCTACATTTTCCCCCTTTCGATCAGGATTCTTCTGTAGAATCTTTGATCAAAATGTTCAGTAATGGTAGACAGGCACCATCCAGTTCTTCTGGTCTCATGGCAAAGGAAGCAGTTGTTCATGGAGGTAATTAGCCTCCACATTTATTTTTAAAGTAGAGTGCTCTGGAATATGGATAGAAAGGACAAGACTGGTGGCTGGGAAATCAGTTAGGAAGTGACTGCAATACACCTAGTGAATAATGAGGGCCTGAATTAGGGTGGTGCTAGTGGGGATAGAGAGAAATGAATGAATTTAAGAGAGATTTAAGAGGTGAATGTGACAAGGTTAAGGAAGAGAGACATCCTGGGCTGATCCCAGATACAGACTTAAGAGCTGGCAAGCTGCAGGTGGACATCAGTGTTATGGGAGAGGTGGGCTCAGAATGGATCCCTACAGGCTCACATGTGGATTTTCAGGAAACACGGAACTCCATGAAATTATATATAAAAGTAGATGTGTGCTTGTGTGTATTTTTCTGGGAAGATAGTCCATAATTTTGCCATTTAACAACCACCCACTCTCATAAAGATTGACAGCTTTATAAACCCTATGGGGCAGTTCTGCTCTGTCCTATAGGGTCACTATTGGTCAAAACCGACATGACGGCACCTTACTACAACAACAGCAAGATCTAGTGATAAAAGGAAGACGATCAAGAACAAAACTTTGAGGGGAACACCAATGCCAGAAAATGTGCCACCTCAGGCTTAAGATTAGTGCTTCATTTATATTATTCCTGGAGTCCCTGGGTGGTGAAAACTGTTGATGTGCTTGGCTGCTAACTGAAAGGTTGGGGTTTTGAGTCCACCCAGAGGTGCCTGGAAAGAAAGGCCTGGCAGTCTATTTCCAAAAAAATCAGCCATTCAAACCCTATGGAGCACAGCTCTACTCTGACACACATGGGATTACAATGAGTTGTCATACACTCGACAGCAACTGGTTGGTTTATATTACTTCCACGATAGATGATTGTTGAATTAAAGATAAAATTTGGTAGATTTCTCTCTCCAGTTTAACAATTACCAATCACAGATTAAGTGAATCCTGGATCTTATTCCTAGACCCTGAGAGAAAAGCTTCTTTCTAACTCACTCATAATCCTAGCCTCCCAGCCTTCCAGTCTCTGGGACTTTCGAACAAATCTCTGGGGAGTTGTCTCTCCATCATTATAGGTTGTTAGAAGTAATTAAAAGGATGGCCTTAGAGTTTGTCTTTTGAGATTTAAGGTCAGCTGGAGGATTTGTTCTCGGGCCTTCCTGAATCTTCTATACATCTAGAGAAGATGGGCAGGGGGAAGGAGAGACCGAGAAGGAGAAGGATGGGAAGAGAGAGACAGAGACTGCTAGACAGAGGCGTGAAGCTGCTGAAAGTTAAGTGCCTGGGTATCCTCTGCAATCACAGGCTATCTCTCTCCAGACTACCTCTGTGTCTTTATCTGTTGCTTTTTTTCGGGAAGACTTCACTTCTACTCTTACTGATTCGGATAATTGATGCATGTACATCTTGTAACTCCTCTGAGCTTCTTAGCGTTGCCCCTAGCAACAGCTGAACATGTTGGCCTTTTAAAGGCTCTGTTTCTGACCAAACCTAGGATCAAAGCCTTTCAAGGTTGTGCAGGATCAGGATGGGATCAGAGCCTCAATGCCAGACAGTCCTCTGCAGCATCCCCTCTGCCCCGTCAACGCTCAGCCTCACCTGCTGCACCCTCACTCACCATGTTTAGACCATTTTCACTACTAGAAAGTTCTTCATTAGCCTGAGCTGATTTCTTCCACCTCTGCACTCCGGCAAAACAATGTCTACAAAGGGTCAGTTTGCTTTCCCTTGAGACATTTTATGCTTAGAGTATTTTTAATTTACCAGAGAAGATACCATCTCACCCCGACATTTAAAAAAAAAAACAAAAAAACACAAATCGAAAAAACAAAATAAAAAATGTTGGAGGGGCTGTGGGGAGATCGGAATGCTTATGCATTGCTGGTGGGAATGCAAAATGGTACAATCATTTTGGGAAACGATATGGTGCTTCCTTAAAAAGCTAGAAATAGAAATACCATATGATCCAGAAATCCCAATCCTCGGAATATATCCAAGAGAAATAAGAGCCGTCACACCAATAGACATATGCATGCCCATGTTCATTGCAGCATTGTTCACAATAGCAAAAAAGATGGAAACAACCTAGATGCCCACCAACGGATGAATGGATAAATAAACTATGGTACATACACACAATGGAGTACTATGTAACGATAAGGAACAATGATGAATCTGTGAAGCATCTCACAACATGGATGAATCTGGAGGGCATTACGCTGAGTGAAATAAGTCAATCAAAAAAGGACAAATACTGTATGAGACCGCTATTATAAAAACTCATGAGAAGCTTCTACACACAGAAAGAAACAATCTTGATGGTTACAAGGGAGGGGAGTGATAGGGAAGGAAAAAACACTAACTAGACAATAAATAAGTGGTAACTTTGGTGAAGGGTAAGACAATGCACCATACTGGGGAAGTCGGCACAACTTGACCAAGGCAAGGTCATGGAAGCTTCATAGATACATCAAAACTCCCTGAGGGACTGAATTACCGGGCTGAGGTCCGGGGACCATGGTCTCGGGAGACATCTAGCTCAATTGGCATAATACAGTTTATAAAGAAAATGTTCTACATCTGACTGTGGTGAGTAGCGTCTGGGGTCTTAAAAGCTTGTGAGCAGCTGTCTAAGATACTCCACTGGTCCCAACCTGTCTGGAGCAAGAAAGAATGAAGAAAACCAAAAACACAAGAGAAAGATAAGTCCAAAGGACTAATGGACCACAACTACAGCCTGCACCAGACTGAGTCCAGCATAACTAGATGGTGCTTGGCTACCACCAACTGCTCTGACAGGGATCACAATACAGGGTCCCAGACAGAGCTGGAGAAAAATGTAGCATAAAATTCAAACTCACAAAAAAAGACCAGACTTACTGGTCTGCTAGAGACTGGAGAAACCCTGATAGGATGGCCCCTGGACGCTCTTTTAACTCAGTACTGAAGTCACTCCTGAAGTTCACCCTTCAGCCAAAGATTAGACAGATCCATAAAACAAACAATAATACACGTAGCTCAACCATGTACACGAGTCTAAATGGGCACACCAGCCCAGGGCAAGGATGAGAAGGCAGGAGGGGACAGGAAGGCTGGACAAATGGAAATGAGGAACCCAAGGTCGAGAAGGGGAGAGTGTTGACATGTCGTGCGGTTGGTAACCAATGTGACAGAACAATAAAAACTAATTTGCTCTGTAAACCTTCATCTAAAGCACAGTTTAAAAAATAAAAGAATATTTTAAATTTATTGTTTGTATATTTGTTATTGGGTATTTTTTGGGGTGTGGGAATTGCAATTTACTTCCATTTGTATGTATTTACCTTTTTATAATTAATTCATATTGACCGCAAATACTTTAAAAAATACGGATAAAGTGAGAAAAAACAGAAATCCCTACAATCCCAACACCTGGAGGGAACTACTGATAACATTTTGGTCTACGGCCTTCAGACTTGATTCTGTGAAACGTAAATAGGATTGTGCTATGTTGTTGTGTGCTGTTGAATTGATTCTGACTCATAGTGACCCTATATACTGTTTTGCAATCTGTGTTTTAAACTGAACATCTACTGTGAACTCTTTTCTGTATCAGTGTATACGCTATTTATTTATCTGTATTAATATATTCACATACATATAATGTAAATAGTTCATACTCTCATTTTTATGGCCAAATTATATTTCATTAAATGGATTTTGAAAACAGATTTTGCTGGAATTAAGCAAGGCATTTTTGTTTTGTTTTTACTTTTCTGCAGTATGTTTCTTGTCATGTGGCCTTGCTCTTTTATTGTAGTGAAATATAGAAAATATTACATTTGCCATTTTAATTGTTTTTAAGTGTACAGTTCAGTGGCGTTAATTACACTCACAGTGTTAACAAGGTTTTCATGTAGCTTCATGGTAATCCTCATTCTGTCACGGGTCAGGACCTCATGGTAGTCACTCATGATGGCCAAATCATTTACAGCGAGCACTGCCCAGGTAGTGACCCAGCCGAGGGATGCTGGCGGTTGGGTCAGGCCAGCTGAATACCAGGCCTATGGTGGTTACGTAGGCTCTTTGTGAGCCATGACACCAATTACCACTTCCTGTCAAGCTGATTCCAACTGATGGTAAGCCCGTGTGCATCAGAGTAGACCTGTGCTCCATAGGGTTTTCAATGGCTGGGATCTTTCGGAAGTAGATCTCCAGGCCTTCCTTCTGAGGTGCTTCTGGATGGACTCGAGCCTCCAACCTTTTGGTTAGCAGCTGTTAACCATTTGCACCACCCACATACTCTGAGCTATGAGACAGCAGACTTAAAATCAGGGTGACAGGCCTACCCTCCCTCACCAGTGAGGGCTTCCGCCTCCTGCTGACTTATTGCATAACTGCCTAGAGAAGGTCAAACCAGACTTCCTGACAGAGGCTAGGAAGATACCTCTCGAACACCAAGTCTAGCAGCTCTGGGATCCCTCAGGGTTTCTCTGTAAACTTCCCCAGCTTGTGCAATACTGCACCACTTACTTCTCTGTCCGGTAGTAGAGCATCCCTCGTTGGAAGTAAGCCACCGCCAAGTGCTTGTCTCGGTTGATGCTTCTGGTAAAGGCCTGTGGAGAGAAGGGTCCATACAAAGCCGTGAGGAGCTGTGAGATGACCCAGAGTATGTGTCAAGGGATCATGAGAATGGCTGGTGTCTTGAAGGTGATGGGATTTAGATTAGATAGACTGGGTCAGAATGTCCTGCTTCATCACTTCCTATTTGCCTAGCATGCAGCAAGTTACCTAATCTCCTTGAACCTTAGTTTTCTCCTCTGTAAAATGGGGATATTAATATCTGCTTCTCAAGATTACTGACAAAATTAAAATAAAAGAGATAATGCATAGAAAATGCTAGTACTAAGGACTCAAGCAGGAAAACGAAGGGGGGTAGAAAGAATGAGAAGGACAGAAGCAGAAGAGACAAGGAGGAGTTTGATGCGTGAGCGAGAAGGCGTGTGAAAGAGTGAGCTGAGAGGTGGGTGGTGGCCTGTATAGCCTTCCAAGGACCCACAAACGAGGAAGCACACAGTTGTGGCTGGCACAGCTGCTCCCAGACCAGCTGCTGTCCTTTCCCATCCCTTCTCCCTGACAATGTGCCCTTTGTCTTCATCACCCTCAGAGTCTGTGTGCTGTTTGCTTACCCCCTCATCGGGCCCCTGATGGGATGGGGGCTGCTGTCCTCCCTCCAGCCAGAGGTGGGGGGCCCTCTCCTGTTCCTTCTGGCATGGCCTGTGGAGCCTGTGATCTACTTGTCAGGGAGAGAGAGCATTTCAACCCCTTCTCTCTCTTCCTGTTGCCAGGAATGTGGCTGAGGCTTGAATACCTGCTGGTTAACAGTAAGGCTGACCTCGGGAAGAACTGACTCTTTAAGGAGACTGGGAGCTACTCATTTGTCTACACTGCCTTGCAAAGACTGGCAGTGAAAGGTAAAAATAATAACTAACATTTATACAGTGGTGTGAAGTTATACAGTTGGTGCCTTGTGGTACAAAAAGTAAACATGCTTGGCTGTTAACTAAAAGGTTGGAGGTTTGAGTCCACCCAGAGGCTCCTCAGAAGAAAGACCTGGTGATCTACTTCCAAAAAATCAGCCACTGAAAACCCTACAGAGCACAGTTCCATTCTAATACACATGGGGCAGGGGGAGTTCACCATGAGTTGGACTCAGCTGGCTGGCCAGCCTTACTAATTCTCACATCTAACACATAATCCCTAAAACCAAAGGTCTGGGGAAAGGCAGAGCTGGGATTTGATCCTAGACCTTCTGCTTCTAAACTCATGTCTTTTCCAGCTTACCATGATCAATCCAAACAGTGATTATTGAGAATGCTCAACCCCATACTAAGGAATTTGAGGGATAAAAATATTTTTAAAAGAAAGACTTCAGCCTTCGCTATGGATTAGGCCTCAACATAAAGAAAACAAAAATCCCCACAATTGAACAAGTAAGCAACATCATGATAAACAGAGAGAAGACTGAGGTTGTCAAGGATTTCATTTTACTTGGATCCATAATCAATGCCCATGGAAGCAGCAGCCAAGAAATCAAATGATGCATTGCATTGGGCAAAAAGATCTCTTTAAAGTGTTAAAAAGCAAAGATGTCACTTTAAGGACTAAGGTGTGCCTACACAAGCCGTGGTATTTTCAGTCGCTTCATATGCATGCGAAAACTGGACAACGAATAAGGAAAACTGAAGAAGAATTGATGCCTTTTAATTATGGTGTTGGCGAAGAATGTTGAATATAGCATGGACTGCCGGAAGAACGAACAAGTCTATCTTGGAAGAAAGACAGCTATGGTGCTCCTTGGAAGCGAGGATGGTGAGACTTCGTCTCAGGTACTTAGGACATGTTATCAGGACGGACCAGTCCCTGGAGAAAGACATCATGCTTGGTAAAGTAGAGAGTCAGTGAAAAAGAGGAAGACCCTCAGTGAGATGGGTTAACACAGTGGCTGCAATAATGAGCTCAAGCTTAACAACGAATGTGAGGATGGCGCAGGACCAGGCGGTATTTCATTCTGTTATACATAGGGTCGCTATGAATCAGAACAGACTAGACAGGAACCTAACAACAATCCACACGATGCCCTTGGCAGACATCCTTAATCAATCACCATATGATTTCCTTCTGCCAGTCTCAGAATTCTTAAAAGAGTGGTCCACAATACTGATCAGAATTATTACTTGAGATGAAACCTATTTTTTCATAAATGCCTCCCCTCCACCTACTGGGCAGGCAAGACTGACACACATGAAACTCTTGGAAAATTATGAGGCTCCTTATCATCAGGTGCTAAGTGGTAAGATGAAGACCCTGGTGTTCAGCAGTTCATAGAAGGGAATATGGGAAGAGAAGTCTTCAGAAAGATGTTAAAGAATGATTAAAGAACGGTTTGAACTTAATACGTGGGGGAAAGAAGAGCATAACCTGGGGCTACTGGGTCTCAACCCTGATAGCCCATTAGAACTACCTGGGGAGCTTTTAAAAACTAGGATTGTTACCATGGCCTCCACCAGACTGAGTCCAGTAAAACTAGATGGTGCCTGGCTATCACCACTGACTGCTCTGACAGGGGTCACAATAGAGGGTCCTGGACAAAGCTGGAGAAAAATGTAGAACAGAATTCTAACTCACACAAAAAGACCAGACTTGCTGGCCTGACAGAGACTGGAGAAAGACCAAGAGTATGGCCCCCGGACGCCCTTTTAGCTCAGTAATGAAGTCACTCCCGAGGTTCACCCTTCAGCCAAAGATTAGACAGCCCCATAAAACAAAACGAGACTAATGGGGCACAACAGTCCAGGGACAAGGACTAGGAGGCAGGAGGGGACAGGAAAGCTGGTAATAGGGAACCCAAGGTTGAGAAGGGACAGTGTTGACATGTCTGGGGTTGTTAACCATTGTCATAAAACAATATATGTACTAACTGTTTAATGAGAAACTATTTGTTCTGTAAACCTTCATCTAAAGTACAATAAATTTAAAAAAAAAAACAAAAAAACCTAGGATTGTTTAGGCCCCACCCAACCAATCAAATCAGAATCTCTGGAGGTGGGGCCTGGGCATCTTTTGTTCTTGTAAAGCTCCCCAAATGTTTCTAAAGTGCAGCCTGGGTTGAGAACCATAATTAAACAAAGGCCGGGAGGAGACCGGTGGGAGAGAAGCCCCTCCACTCACCTTCTCCGCATCCGGCATGTTTTCCAGGATCGTGTGCATGCAGCCAATGTTGAAGCAAATTCTGGAGTGTGGATCCTGGACGGCGGTGAAGGCGTCCAGAGCGCCCTTCCAGTCCTTCTTGTCGGCCGCCAGCACACCTTCATTCCAGAGGCTGATGGCCTCAGCCAGGGACATGGTCAGGTGGAAACCAGGAGGGCGGGAGGCTGCCAGTAGACAGCTGAGGCTGGGCGGCAGGGAGTGGGTGAGGAGGGGCGTCTCCCCCAGCAGGGCGGCCCAGCTGCCCCAGGTGTTGATTTTCCTGGCCTGGTGCTCAGAATGCGGTCCTGCCTCGCTAAAGACAACTTCTCAGTGTTGCAAATGCATCAGGAAATGTCCCCACCCATCGGTAACTGACGCATAACCTTACCAAGAAAGAGTAAGGGAAAGAGAGAGACAGAGAGAGGGTGAGCGGTGGCGGAGTGTGGAGAAAGAGAGGAAGTACATCAGATTCTGCCTGCAGGGGGTCAGTTCCCCAAAATGCTTCTGCTCTGTCACCCAGCCCCTCCTTTTCTGTCCTCCGCCTTCTGCGGCACATTCTGGCCAGGGCTCTGCCCCCAACTCCAGGGCAACCTTGGCAGGTCACTGCCCCTCCCTGGACCTCAATTTCCATACCTCTGTTAAATAACCGGGTTGGATGAAAGGATAGTTCTTTCCACCCTTAAATTAAGTTTCTTCATTCAAGGTGGCTTTCTCACTCTTAACCTCGCAGACCATCTTGGTATGTTTTTATCTTGAGCTAAAATTAGCAATGAACACATTTCTGAGACAGGATGGTCTTGGGGTGTCTGAGTCTGAGGTAACTTTTATGAACATTTAGGAAGCTCAGACAAGACCAGTTTTCCGCAAATGCACAAATTAGGAGCCAGATATGACTGTGGATTATTACTTTCCCTGTCTTTCTGTGAAAAATTGAAGAGATGAGGGGTCTGTATTGAAGACTAATGAGTTTACTAGTCTCCTAAAAAAACAGATTTAAGATTCCTCTCTTTGATACCTCAGCAAGGTAAAATTTAGTAAAATCTCCCTGAAGAATAATTTGGGGTAGAGGATATAACCAATATGATTTACTAAAATCCTGGTAAATATGAGATAATGTTAGGTAAAAATGCATGCTTATTTCATTCAAATATTCAGATGCTAACTCTTGTTCTGTAAAAACTAAAAGATTTCACCAATTATCACCAAGCTTCCCTTAAAAGCTTGAAAATAAAACTTTAAAATGTACTCTCTACAGGACTTGTAGGATAGATAGTGTGAGAATTGAGAAGACAGACTGTTTTCGCTGTTTGAAAGGTCTTCGCACCTCACCTCTTTGCCTGGCAAACTCCTACACATTCTTCAAAACCCAGGTAAAATATTACCACATCTGTCAAATCTAGCCCCACACTCCCAAAAAATAGAAACAATTTCTCCCTCCTCTAGCCCATCTTTTCCCTAACACCACATTAAATTTTATTGCAATTTATGTCTTCATCAGCTTTTAGCATACCTCTTAAGCCTCTTGAGAGTTAGAACCATGCCTCTTCACTCTTGGATCCCCAATGTCAATACTCAGTAAATGACAAAGGAATGCATTTCAAAAGAAGTTAGAAATCATTTGCAAACAACCTAGGTAGCAGTGATGCCAGGAAGAGGTATTGTTATTCCAATCGGCAAATAATCAAAGCTCAAGTAGCACATTAATTATTCCTAGAAACAACAAGTGATATTGCAGTAAAACTGTTGCTTTTGTTGTTAGGTGCCAGCAAGTTGATTCTGGACTCATAGCTGCCCAGTAACAGAGTAGAACTACCCCACAGGGTTTTCTAGGCTGTAATCTTTACAGAAACAAATCGTCAGGTCTTTCTCCCTCAGAGCACCTGGGTGGGTTCTGTTAAAACAAAAATCATATTAAGCCAATGATAGAAATTGACGGAAGTTTATTTAATATACAATTTGCAAATTGGAGTAACATTTCGACTTCTTGTTGTTAGGTGCTGTCGATTTGGTTCTGACTCATAGCGACCTTGTTCTGATTCATAGCAACAAACGTACAACAGAGGGAAACACTGCCTGGTCCTCAGCCGTCCTCACAATCGGTGCTGTTTGAGCCCATTGTTGCAGCCACTATGTCAATCCATCTTATTGATGGATTTACTTTACTAAGCATGATGTCCTTCTCCAGATACTGGTCCCTTTCGATAACATGTCCAAAGTCCATGAAACAAAGTCTTGCCATCCTCGCTTCTAAGGAGCATTCTGGCTGTACTTTTTCCAAGGCAGATTTGTCCGTTCTTCTGACAGTCCATTGTATATTCAATATTTTTTGTTAACACCATAATTCAAAGGTATCAATTCTTCTTCAGTCTTCCTTAATCATTGCTCAGCTTTCACATGCATATGAAGTGACTGAAAATACTATGGCTTGGGTCAGGAGCACCTTAGTCCTCAAAGTAACATCTTCACTTTTTAACACTTGAAAGAGGTCTTTTGCAGCAGATTTGCTCGGTGAAATATATCATTTGATTTCTTGACTGCTGCTTCCATGGGCATTGATTGTAGATCCAAGGAACATGAAATTCTTGACACCTTCAGTGTTTTCTCCATTTATCATATTTCTTATTGGTCCAGTTGTGAGGATTTATGTTAAGGTGTAATCCATACTGAAGGCTGTAGGTCTTTGATCTTCATCAGTATGTGCTTCAAGTCCTCTTCATTTTCAACAAGCAAGGTTGTGTCATCTGCATAACACTGGTGTTAATGAGTCTTCCTCCAATCCTGATGCTGCGTTCTTCATATAGTCCAGCTTCTTGGATTATTTGCTCGCATACTGATTGAATGAGTATGATGAAAGGATACAACCCTGATGCACACCCTTCCTGACTTTAAACCATGCAGTATCCCCTTGTTCAGTTTGAACAACTACCTCTTGATCTATGTACAGCTTCCATATGAGCACAATTAAGTGTTCTGGAATTCCCATTCTTCATGTTACAGAGAACAAAACCACTCAGTCCTTGAAATAAGCTTTATTTATTAAAAAGAAAGAAAAGTTATATTTGAATGCAGGGAGACAGCTGGTCACATAAGTGAAAATGGATGACTCTGGTGAGGAAGCTTCCAACAGGAGCAGATACAGTCCAAGGAACAAAGAAATTATAATATAATTATTTGATTGGTTAGTCTTTCGTTGAAGTCACAAGAAGGGTGGGCTAGGAGGTGGGGAATGGGCTTCTATTGGATAATTATTTACAGAGGCTTACAGTAATTGATTTCAGGGACTAATTACAGAGGTTTTCAATTATAGTCACATACCCTTCAGGAGGGGTCATAAAAATGTCACTGGTTGATGCTAAGCAGCTCTAATCGGACATCTCAGGGATTTGTGATAACCATTCAGTACCAGTACCTCATTTCCCAGAAACAACTTATTAAAACAAAACCCTTTTAAGTTGTCTGGGAAACTTTAGATAAGGCTAGCTCCAGGACCCTTTCAGAACATCTTTTAAAATTACATCCTTGTTATAAAGAAACATTTCTTAGGCCCACTTTATAGAAAAAGACACCTGTGTCAAGATTCCCTCCCTTAGAATGTATTTCTTTTACATCTTGGCTTAACTGCAGAGTGAAAGTCCCTCAGTTCCCATAACTGCTAGCAATTAAGGAGCCAAATAGCAGGCTATTTGTGAAAAGTCTGGATTGACTCTACTGAGAGCAGCTAGGCAAATAATCTCGGGCAGGCATGTAAAAAGATAAGTTTAATTCAGCAAAAACTGAGTTTAATTCAGTCATTTAGTCCTGGTCAAAAAGGCTTCATGAATTTCTCTTTTATACTCTCAATATTATCCATAATTTGTTATAATCCACACAGTTCAATGTCTTTGCATAGCCAATAAAAACATTTCCACTAGGGAGTCAACGATGTTCCAAAGATGAGAAAACCTCCAAAGACTCTTATGACCTATTCATAGACATTGCCATGAAAATGGGGCCAGAACAGTGTTTCCATAATAATAGTTTACCCTAAAACACAGCTTCTAGTCTGACCTTGGAGTTTCTGTTCCTTGAAACTGACTGCACATAGATGATTCTTCACAAGGCCCAAGGTGAACATTTTTTGTAAATTAAGCTAGGCTATTTTGATCTAAAGGTAACTTTAGGAAGACCAGTTTCTCAAGCTCAAGATTCAAAAGAAGATCTCAAAGAAATGGCCTGGGTGGGTCACCACAACTCCATGGACCCCAGAAATCTGGGTTCCAGAAGAATTAAATCTGTTTCTCATTTTGAACCTCCAACCCTTCAGTTAGCAGCTGAGCGCTCAACTTTTGCACCACCAGGGCTCATTATTTAAACTTTTTTGGTCCTATTGTTTATATTATTATCCTAGCCTGACACTCAGTACTGTCCTCAATCTGACCCCCATGACTTTTCTGACCTCATTTCCTAGAACTTCCCTTCACAAATCCACTTCTCCAGACAAATGCTACTATATTCTCCCTCTATACACTTTAATTTCCTGCCTTTACGTGGGCTGTTCCTCTCCCTGGGCTGCCCTTTCCTATGTCTGCCCCTTCAAACCCACCTTGCACAGCCTTTGATGCCGTGCTCAAAGATTACTTTCCTTCAGAAGCTGGCCTGAAATCAAGCCCATCCCCAACTCCCTTCTCACCTTCTTTTGAACTCCTTCAACTCCTTCCCTACACTGCCCACATTGCACAACATTTTCCACCGAAGTAGAATTACGTATGTGCATGTTGTCTGAAGGAGTCCTGGTGGTGCAAATTGTTAAGAGCTCTGCCGCTAACCAAAAGTTGGTGGTTTGAAACCATCCAGCTGCTCCACAGGAGGAAGACCTGCTGATCTGCTTCCGTAAAGATTACGGTTTAGGAAACCTTATGGGGCAGTTCTACTCTGTCACATGAAGTCACTATGAGTCAAAATAGACACAATGGCACCCAACAACAATGACAACATGCGTATCTTAGCCCTCAAATAGACCTCTGCACCTGGAAAAGAACTCCTAGGACTGGCCCATCCTTGTATCCCCCAGAGTACTAACAATGCCATTCATGCTCAATTCTGTCCACTTTCCCTCTATCGCCACTGTCGCCACCCAGGCCAAGCCACCATCAGCTCATGGATTAATGTTACAGTCTTCTACCATCTCCTGCCTCCTCTGTCCATTTTCCATACAGCAGCCAGATTTATCTTTTTAAAACCACAAGTCAGATCACATCAAGCCCCTGTTTTAAATCCTTTGATGCCTTTGCATTGCTCTTAGGATAAAATCCAAATCCTTCCCGTGGTGCAGGGAAGGACCCTGCCTGCTGCCCTACTCATTTGGTGCTATTCTTCCCTTCCCTCCCAGCACTTCAGCCACACTGGTCTATTTTTGTGTTCTTGAATGAGCAAAGCCTATTCCCTCTACCTGGAATGCTCTTCCCCCCAATGTTTTGCCTGGCCAGTTCCTACTCATCTTTCACTTCCTCAGTGGCCTTTCTGATCCTGTGACCTCACTATGATTCCCTGTTATCTCTTTCACAATACATGTTTCTCTCAGGTCACGGTATTTGTCACAATTTGTAATTGTATATTTGTCTCCAATGCAAAAACATTCTACTCAATCATTATGTGATACTGCTGGTAGGTGGCCTTTCCAGCCATTGTTCATTCCCCTTCCTCTTTTGGTAGAACCCCAGTTCTGTATAAGTCTCCACTTCATGAGCTAACACTGCCTCAGGGAGTGGTTCTGATTGGTTTGGGCAAAAGCATGAGATATAAATCTGGTCAATGAGATGTTACTGGAAGTCTGCAAAGAATTTCTGGGAAAGATTTTTTCCTCACTGATTTAAAAAAAAAAAATCACATGGGAAGAAACAGTACATGTTTCTCCAAATAGTATCATGAAGATGTAGTGCCTGGAACAGTGGCAGCCGTATTGTGACCAGGAGGTCAACTAGCCAAGAGTAAGTCATTATGCTGAGGAAAAGAGAATGGAGAAATAAAAAGAACCTGGCTTCCTCATTATGCTGGTGAGCTCATAAATTAACCAATATTGGAAATGACCTACTTCAGGAATTCTTGTTTGGTGAGATAGTTAATATGTTTATTGCTTAAGCCAGTTGAATGACAATTTCTATTATCTACAGTTTAAAATGTCCTGATAGACACAACAGTGTATTCTCAATACGTAGCACAGCACTTGACATATAGTAGGTATTCAATAAAACTTATGTCACATCCATTTTTTCAGCAAGAAGCTAAGAACATTTCCAATGTCTTCCTTTTGCTCTGAGGAAAGAGCCTTTGAAATAAAAATAAAACTCACTATTCCTTGGCAGTAAGGAACTACCTCCTCATCCCCTCTTTCAGAGTTTAGCATTTCACTGTTCTTTAACTTTTTCCCATGCATGAGGCTTCTCTCTTAAGCTCTTCAAAGAGTAGAAACCATGTCTTAACTTTCCTTCAGTTTTTCACCACACTTAGATAATTCTAGGCATGTGACAGGCGCTCTGTTAACATTTGATAATTGATTAAATGAACCAAGGAGTGAGAAAATTGAATCCTACTTGAAAACAATGTAATTTTATATAATTATTAAAAAAATTTTAAATATAAAATTGTATTTTTTACTTTAAAAATATAATTTTAGGATTGTATATATCTTGTCAGTATCACATTGGTTGCATAAAGTGAGGTACATTTGTAATAGTAGGGAAATGGAAATAGTTTCAGTGCTCGCAACTTTAACATCAGGTAGATATATTAAGTACAAGATAGGAAACCCTTAGTAGGTGGGTGTTATGGATGGAATTGTGTCCCCCCAAAATATCTGTCAACTTGGCTAGGCCATGATTCCCAGTATTGTGTGATTGTCCACCATTTTGTTATCTGATGTGATTTTCCTGTATGTTGTAAATCCTCATGATGTTAATGAGGCAGGATTAGAGGCAGTTATGTTAATGAGGCAGGACTTAATCTACAAGATTAGGTTGTATATTAAGTCAATCTCTTTTGAGATATAAAAGAGAGATGCGAGCAGAGAGAGAGGGGAACCTCATACCACCAAGAAAGTAGTGCCAGGAGCAGAGTATGTCCTTTGGAACTGGGGTCCCTGAGTTGAGAAGCTCCTAGACCAGGAGAAAATTAATGACAAGGATCTTCCCCCAGACCCAACACAGGGAGAAAGACTTCTTCTGGAGCTGGCACCCTGAATTCGAACTTCTAGCCTCCTAGACTGTGAGAGAATGAATTCCTCTTTGTTAAAGCCATCTACTTGTGGTATTTCTGTTGTAGCAGCACTAAATAACTAAGACAGTGGGCAAGAGACCTCTTTTATTATATTTATAAACTTGGCCTGGGTTTCACTTGGAGCATACAGAGAAAACATGAATCCTGTTGCTAAGCAATGCTACTTGAGCCTCAGTGCTAAAAATCTTCCTTCTCCAGGAAGACATCATAAGTTAGCTCTGTCTAATCTACCATTGTACTAGTTTTCTGTTGCCACACGACTTAGTTACCTAGTACTGCTGTAACAAAAAATACCAGAAGTGAGTGGCTTTAAAGAACAGAAATTTCTTGTCTCACAGTTCAAGAAGCCTGAATTCAGGGCATGGCTCTAGGGGAAAGTCCTTCTTTGTCTATTTCCAGCTTCTAGTAGTTGCCAAGGAACCCTGGTGGTGCAGTGGTTAAAGTACTTGGCTGCCAACCAAAAGGCTGGCCTTTGAACCTACCAGCCGTTTTGTGGGAGAAAGATGTGGCAGTCTGCTTCCGTAAAGATTACTGCCTTGGAAACCCTATGGGGTAATTCTGCTCTGTCCTATAGGGTTGATATGAGTTGGAATCGACTCGATGGCAGTGGATTTTAGTAGCTGCCAGCAACTCTTGGCCTTCCTAGACTTGTAGCTTGTAGATTCATCTCCCATGTGTCTGTCTTCATATGGGGTCTTTCCCCTGTGTGTGTCCCTGTGTTTATTTTGCTCCTTTTATAACTCAGAAGTTATTAGGTTTAGGACCACCCTGCTCTGGTATGATGTCATCAATATAACAAAAGAAAGCCCCTATTTCTAAACAGGATCATATCCAAGGGTACAGGGGCCAGAATTTCAATATGTATTTTGGGGGAGAGGTGGAAACAATTCAGTCCACAACACTACATAACAAACATTAAAGAGAAAATGAGAGAGAGGCTCTGCATCATTGGTCTCTGCCCTCTAGTCCCTTTTAAGGGTTTGTCTGATTAGGTCAGGCCCACCCAGGATAATCTCCCTTTTGATTAACGTGAAGTCAACTGCTTAGAGACTGTTTTAGGCTGGGTTCTCTAGAGAAGCAAAACCAATGAAGTGTGTGTGTGTGTGTGTGTATATATATATATATATATATATATATAAACCTGTTGCCGTCAAGTTGATTGCAACTCCTAGCAACCCTATAGGACAGAGTAGAACTGTCCTGTAGAGTTTCTAAGGATTTCTGGTGGATTTGAACTGCCAACCTTTTGGTTAGCAGCCATAGCACTTAACCACTACCCCACCAGGGTTTATATATATATATATGAGAAAGAGAGAGATTTATATCAAGGAAATGGCTCATGTGGTTGAAGAGGCTAGAAAGTCCCACGTCCATGGGTCAGGTGTCAGGAGACTTCTCCTGACTTATGCAGCTGCAGGGGCTGACAAACCCAAGATCAGCAGATCAGACAGCAGGCTGCTGGCTCAAGTCCCAAGAACTGGAGGTCAGGTAATGGTGAGCCGGATGCAGGATCCAGGGCAAGCAAAAGCCAGTGAGCTTTACCAGAAAGTCCACATGTATTGGATGCAGGACACACCCCCAAGGAAACTCCCTTTCAACTGATCGACTGCTCATAGCAGATCTCATCATGGAGATGATTACATTATATCAGATCTGATGGAGGTGATTACATCATTACGTAATTACCAAACTATATCATAACTGCCAAACCATTGAGAATCATGGTCCAGCCAAGTTGACACACAACCTTAACCAACACAGGGACCTTAATTACTTATGCAAAATTCCTTCACCTTTGCCATATTCCATTGGTTAGAAATAAGTTACAGGTCCTACTTACACTCAGATGGAGGTGATACACAGGATGAATCACTGGAAGTCATTTTAGAATTCTGCCTACCACAGCCAAATAGTCCCAGCCTTCACATTCCCTGCCTCACCAGCTAAGTTAATAATTCCTGCCATGTGCTCTCATAGCCTCTCTCTACCTCTCCTAGCTTGCATTCAATCACACATGATTGTAATTTCTTCTTGTCTCCCAACTAGACTATAAGCTCCAAGAGTTCAGGACCCATGTCTGATTTGTCCACTATATCTTCTCTGCCTTCCACATGGTAGGTCTCAAAATATGTATTGAATTTCTATGCCATGTTGTTGTTGTTGTTAGGTGCCACTGAGTCGGTTCCAACTCATAGCAACCCTATATACAACAGAACAAAACACTGTCAGGTACTTTGCCATCCTTAGAATCATTGCTATGTTTGAGCCCATTGTTGCAGCCACTGTATCAATCCATCTCATCCAGGATCTTCCTCTTTTTCACTGACCCTCAATCTTACCAAGCATGATGTCCTTCTTCAGGGACTTGTCCCCTGATAACATGTCCAAAGAACGTGAGACAAAGTCTTCCCACCCTAGCTTTCGAGGAGCGCTCTGGCTGTAGTTCTTCCAAGACAGACTTATTCGTTCTTCTGGCAGCCCATGGTATATTCAGTATTCTATGCCATGGAAGGAGCCCTGGTGGTGTAGTGGTTAAGGACTATGGCTGCTAATCAAAATAAAAAAGGTCAGCAGTTTGAATCCACCAGCCACTCCATGCCATGGGTAATGCTTTTAAAGTCAGTGTAATTATTTAATTTGGCTGATTGCATATATATGTTCCATCATTTTAGACCAAAAGGAGGGACTGTATCATGCGTATTCTTTTAAAGGAGACTCACATAAAGCACACTAGAGACCAGGGTCTTATTCCCTTCTGTGCCCTTTGTACTCTTAATGTCTAGCACAGGTGGGCACTCAGTAAAAGTTTGATGAATGAATGAATACATAATGAATGAAGCTCTGAACTCTGAGCGAGGCAAGTAAATACACTGGATCATTACTATAAAATTGTCCTTTGACTTTTTTTTGTTCTGCAGATCCAAATCCTGCCCATCCATAGAAACTCAGCTCAGACACCTCCTACATAAAGCCTTCTCTGACCTAAGTTAAAAACAAAACAAAAACAACAGTTGCCATCAAGTCAATTCCAACTCATGGTGACCCCATGTGTCTCAGATTAAAACCGTGCTCCGTAAGATTTTCAATGGCTGATTTTTCAGAAGTAGATCACCAGGCCTTTCTTCTGAGTTGCCTCTGGGTGGATTCAATCCTCCAGCCCTTTGGTTATCAGCCGCGCACGTCAACCTTTTGCACCACCCAGGGATTCCCGACCTGAGTTAGTCTCAGTAATTTTTCTTTCTCTGAATTTCTATAGCATTTATAATCAAATCCCCAAACGCAAACATTCTATGCTATAGTATCTATTTTCTACTCCAACTGTCAAGCTAGCTGTAAGCTTTGAGGGCAGAGAGTGTGACGTCTACTTCTTTACATTTTCCACAAAATCCAGCACCTAATATTTTGCATCAAAAGCTTAATAAGGGAAGGACAACACATAATACAGGGGAAGTCAACACAACTGGACTAAACCGAAAGCTAAGTTTTCTGAACACAACCAAACACTTTGAGGGACAGAGTAGCAGGGGTGGGGGTCTGGAGACCATGGTTTGGGGGGACATCTAGGTCATTTGGCATAACAAAGTTTATTAAGAAAATGTTCTGCATCTACTTTAGTGAGTGGCGTCTGGGGTCTTAAAAGCTTTTGAGCGGCCATTTAAGATGCATCAATTGGTCCCAATCCACCTGGAGCAAAGAGAATGAAGAACACCAAAGATGCAAGGAAAGTATTAGTCCAAGAGACAAAAGGGCCACATAAACCAGAGACTCCATCAGTCTGAGACCAGAAGAACTATATGGTGCCCAGCTACCACCAATGACCACCCTGACAGGGAACACAACAGAGAGTCCCTGACAGAGCAGGAGAAAACTGTGGTGCAAAACTCAAAATCACATAAAAAGACCAGACTTAATGGTCTGACTGAGACTAGAGGAACCCCAGAAGACATGGCCCCTGGACTCCCTGTTAAACCAGAACTAAAACCATTTCCAAAGCCAACTCTTCAGACAAAGACTAGACTGGACTGTAAAACATAAAATAATACTCATGAAGAGTGTGCTTCTTAGGTCAAGTAGATAAATGAGACTAAATGGGCAGCTCCTGTCCAGAGGCGGGATGAGAATGCAGAAAAGGATGGGAACTGGTTGAATGGACACGAGAAACCCAGAGTGGAAAGGGGGAGTGTGCGGTCACATTGTAGGGATTGCAATTAGGGTCACATAATGATATGTGTATAAATGTTTATATGAGAAATTAACTTGAGCTGTAAACTTTCAGCTAAAGCACAATAAAAAAAATTATCGAGAGGGAACATACTCATGACATAAAAAAAACAAAATCTTAATAAATATGAGCTAATCTTAAAATGTTAAAAAAAAAAATTATGACTGTCCTGGTTTGATTTGAGCCTTGCACATCCTAGCAATTTTCTCTATCTGAATGCAATTGGCCTTTTCAGCTCTGTCTTCTGTCCATAATGCTGTTGTCAGCTGCTGTTGAGTTGGTTCTAACTCATGGCAACCCTATGTATAATAGAAGGAAATGTTGCTTGGTCCTATGTCATCCTCACAATGTTGGCATGTTTGAGTCCAGTCAGACAATATCCCCTTCTGATTCATAGGGTTTTCATTTGTCAGGACTTTCTTTCTAGGTTGTCTTAGTCTGGAGGCTCCACTGAAACCTGTCCACTACAGGTGACCGTGCTGGCATTTGAAATACTGGTGGTATAGCTTCCAGCATCATAGCAACAAGCAAGCCACCACAGCATGACAAACTAACAGATGGGTGCTGGTCTTTCCATAATATCCACCCACTAAATGTGATCTAAGGTGCCCTGGTAAAGCAATGGTTAAACACTCGGCTGCTAACCAAAAGTTCAGTGGTTCCAACCCACCAACTCCTGTGCAGGAGAAAAGACTTGGCAATCTGCTCCTGTAAAGATTACACTTAGGAAACCCTAAGGGGAAGTTCTACTCTGTTATATAGGGTCACTGTGAGTCAGAATCCACTCAACAGCACACAACAACAAATGTAATCCACCTATAGAGCCAGGGATGAAGTTTGCATCTCTAGTCATGGTTAAGACTCCATGGGTCTTTCTCTCTATGAAGCTACAGGTCTCTGCATAATTTATTTATGTGTTTCTCTCTGCTAAGTGGGTTCCTGAGCCAGTGAGTATATAAGGGGAAACACTATTCTCAACAAGAATGTTACTGATATGGAAGGAGTAGA
Source organism: Trichechus manatus latirostris (assembly GCF_000243295.1). Classification (NCBI taxonomy): domain Eukaryota; kingdom Metazoa; phylum Chordata; class Mammalia; order Sirenia; family Trichechidae; genus Trichechus; species Trichechus manatus. The sequence goes on from NW_004443957.1 coordinate 20,922,347, forward strand.
AACTGACCATGTCATAATACCAAAAACAAAAAACAAACAAACAAAAATGAAGGGACAAGAGTTAGAAATACACCCCACATTTAGCAAAACCGAACTGTTAAAGATTCTCTTTTCTTTTCTCTGTAGTATCCCTAATAGCTAGAGCTGTGTCTAGACAAATAATAAACATTTGCTGAATGAATTAATGAATAAGTAAAGGGTAGACATCTGTTAGGATATATTCCTCTCCTTTCTTCACTTGAAGCTCTCTATCTAATCCAGAACAGGAAGACAGGCCCCTGTGGCCATATTTGTACAGATGCATTGTGGCTGGTTGAACCATGGTAGGCGGCATCTGACAAGCTGGGCCAATTAGACTCTGTCTCCTGTAAATTGGGATTTAGGATTGAGAGAAAACAGATTTATCTCTTTGGGAAGCTGGAACCATGACATGTAAACCTAGGAGTTGTTGTTCTACCGTATTCTGCCATGAGGAAAGCATAGAAAACCAGTCAGCATAGAGAGAAAATGAAGTGGAAGCCCAGTGAGAAGCAGAGACAGGAGACAGAGAGAGTGAGACTCTGTGATTTTCTAGCCTCAGTTCCAGCCTTTCCCAAAGCCCACCTAAATTCCTGTCTTTAGTCTCTGGGAGCTAGTCATAGGCCCTTACCTATAAATGTGAGTGTTTGCTTGAGTTTGCTCCGGTTAGTCTGGTTACATGTCAAAAAAGAGCCTTGATTAACAAAAAAAGGAAAAATAGATGTGAGCCACTGGCCCCAGACTCTAAAACGACTGATTGCTGTTTGATTCTCAGAAATAAACCTAACCACATAGTACTCAGGGATCTCAGAGATAAAGAAAATGGAAAGGCGATGCTACTCCCCCGGGAACTCTTTGAGGAGGACAGACAGGCATGAAAGATGGAAGACATGGCTCCTGACCAAGGAAAAATCCAAATGCTTGGCAGAGATCAAAAGCAGAGCATAAGAAACGCTGAAGCCAGAATGAGCTGAGGCTGCAATAATTACAAGGAGCAACACAAAAGTCTTTTTAGTTACAGTCAGCTGGTGTCATGTTAACGGATGTCAAAGAGAAAGCAGAAGTCCTCAGCTCCTATTTTGCTTCCAAGTTACACAGGGAATTGAGAACTCAGACAGAGGAGAGTGAGAAAGCTGCTAGGTGCTTTAAAGAAATTCCGGTTATCAAGTTCAGATTTATTAATTCCTAGGAACTGAAAGACTTTGCATGTGTGACCCCTAAAACTTTGTCAGTATCTCTGAAGCACCGTGAAGATTGGGATAGATGCTTGGAAGCCAGGATGGGAAAGTGTGATTCCAGTTTTCTCGAAGGCATGAATTCTAGAAACTACATCAAAGAGTTACAGGCTGACTCCTGGAAAGAATTCAAAAATAAAAATTATTAAACAGTAACAATTAAAACAAAAAGGAAGCCGGGAGCTTAAGGAACTAATATGAGTATACTAAAATCAACTCAGGTCAAAACAAACTCTTCTTTTGTTTTTGATAGGACTTTCCTGATAAGTGGATGGGGAAGGTGTCATATGCAAATATCAGAAGGACTTTTGGCCAAGATACCCCTTAGACAAGACAATTTAGTTGGCTAGATATTAGACAATACAGTTGGCTAATATTGTGTTCACAGAGTTTTCTAACGTACCAATGTCAACTTGTGCTTTTAATCTTTTTATAAACAACTTAGATCAAAATGACTCAAAGCTTGAAGAGAGAGCATCAACATGTACAATATCAGAATCAGAATTAAAATATTACCTGACTCATACTGATTCAAAAAACTCCAATTTGAAATTTAATGGGGATAAATGTAAAGATTTGTTCGTAAGTTTAAAAACCCAAACATAGGAAGGAGAGAAGTCTTAAGAGCAGTGCGTTGGAAGAAGCCCAACCTTTTGGGCTGACTGCAAGCTCATCATGAGTTAGTAGAGTCATGTGGTTGTCAAAACAGCTAACGCAATCTTAGGCTGCATTAACAAAGTGTAACCGACGATTGTATCAGACTGTTCTTGACTCAACCACCCACCCAGAGTCATTGCTTACACCAGCTCCCCAGTTTAGAACATAATTATGGATTAAATTGTGTCTCTCAAAATACGTGTTGGAATCCTAACCCTTATACCTGTAGACGTAATCCTGTTTGAGAATAGTGTTTTCTGCGTTATGTTAATAAGGCCATATCAGTGTAGGTGTGTCTTAAACCTAATCATTTCTGATTTATAAGAAGCAGCATAGATGCAGAGACTAGCAAGCACGAACAGTGGGGTAAGATAGATACCACGTGAAGATCGCCAAGAAACACCACTGGGGCTACAGAAGCTGAGGCAAGGGTCTTCCCCCAGAGCCAACAGAAAGAGAGATTCCCCTGATAGCTTGAACTTGGACTTCCAGTCTTCTAAACTGTGAGAAAATAAATTTCTGTTCTTCATAGCCACCCACTTGTGGTATTTGTGTAACAGCAGCACTAGAAAACCAAAACAAACGCTTGCACACATCCCCTTCTATCTACTGCAGTCATTCTCTGTCAGCCAGGCTCCACAGCTCTTGGGGTTCCAGTGCTCCCTGCCTGACCTGTCTGGAGTTCACATTTCTTTCTCTGGAATGTTCGCTCAGATTAGAAGACACTGTCAGGGAAGCCCTTCTTCAGTCCTTTTTCTCATTTCATCATAGTTCAACTGCCAATGAAGACGCAGACCACGCCTTCTTCCTAGGGGGACTTAGGCCCTTCACAGCTTCTCTGGGGCTTAGATTCATTTCTGGACTGCAGGGAAGTCAGCAATGTGAACTTTGTGAGGGTTTATTTTATATGTCAACCTGGCTAGGCAATATGGGTTTTTTTTTGTGGTTTTTGCTGTTCCATAATGCAGTTAATGCAATGTAATACAATCACTTTCCATCATGCAATCTAAAGAAATGTAATCAATTAATCAGTTGAAAGGGGAATTCCTTAGGGTGTGGTCTGCCTTCAGAATACAAATAATGTTTTAGAAGAACTCATTCTGTCTCTCAACTAGGCACTCTTCTCATTGACTGACCTGAGGATCTTGGGATGCAAGCCTACAGAAGTCTCCAGCCTGAAATGCAGAACAGAATTTTAAATTCTCACCGACTTTAGACTTTCTGGAGCCATGAAGGATGGACGAATCCCTGAAACGACTGCCCTGAGATAAAATCTTTGAATGTTGAACCAAAAATATTCCCTAAAGTCTTCTTAAAATCTAACAATAGTTTAGCTCAAGTAGTAAAAAAGATTCTGCCTTGAGCGCCATGCTCAAGAGATCAAATTGACAGCTACTCGAAAGACTAGGTAGGAAACTTAGGGGGCAGTGAGTTTGTGTTAACGAAGGAGGAACAACTCAGAAAAGGAGGATGAGAATGGTTGCACAACTCAAAGAATGTAATCCATGTCACTAAATTGTACACATAGAAACTGTTGAATTGATATATGTTTTGCTGTGTATATTCTCAACAGCAACAACAAATAAAATTTAAAGAAAAAAATTTAAATTCAACATATTACAATGTTACATGTAGAGAGAGACAGAGAGAGAGGGAGAAAGACAGAGACAGAGAGAGACAGAGATTTACATTCAGGATTGGCTCACACAGTTGTGAAGACTGGAAAGTCCAAAGTACAAAGCTCAGGTGACAGGCTGGAGACTTCTTTTTTCTTTTCCGTATGACTGTTCTGTCAAGTTTGTTGGGTATAAAATAACATTTGAGAGAAATCACATAGAATGGTTTCACAGACATGAGTAGGTACCTGCTGACCCGGTCTCAGGTGAGAGAACAGGGCTGTATGGAGCAACTGTGGTCTGAACTGACCAGGGAAGGGAAGCAAAGATTTCCCTGGACTGGTTTGATACCACAAATTCGTGTCAATAAAAGTGGGATCCAATGCAACGACTACCAACGCAGGGAAGCATGGGGTTTTGGGAGAGAAAAGATAACAGGGGGGTGGGGGAAGGAAGGATTCTAGATGGTTACTTTGATATTTGATTCTGGATGTTTACTTTTGTCAATGTTACTATAAATAAAAGTAAGCCTCTTCCTGTAAGTAATAACCAGCTTTGATTTGCCAACACTTTGTAAGTGTCTCATGTGTACAGCTTGATCATACTGGATGGATGTAGCACCTGTGGAGTGGTTAATGCCACTGGGTGGAATCCTCATCCTAACAGTCTTATTGCTGCTTGGAATTTTGAGGCTGTGTGTGTGTGTGTGTGTGCGCGCGCGTGCATGCGCACGCGCACGCGTGATACATATGTAAAGGACTGGAGTTTGAGAAACACTGATCTAGAGTGAAACTATTAGCTTCCCCTCCAGAAGTTCCTAAAATCTTCCCTGCAGAAGGAGAGAGCTTTGCAGTTTAGAGACCTGAGTTCAAATCTTGAGTTTTCTCCTGCTGTCTGTGGGTCTTACAGCCTCTTAAACCAGTTGCCATCAAATCGATTCAGACTCGTTGTGACCTCAAGTGTGTCAAAGTAGAACTGGGCTCCATAGGGTTTTCAATGACCGATTTTTCAAAAGTAGATAGCCAGGAATTTCTTCCTAGGCACCCCTGGGTGGACTAGAACCTCTAACCTTTAGGTTAGCACCACCTAGGGACTCCTGTAGCCTCTTGCAGCCTCACTTTTCTTACGTGTGAAGCTGTGTTGGGGGTAATAATGTTAAGTGCCTGAAAAATAATGTCTAGTAGATAAAGAGTGGCCATTATAATTCAGCTCTTCTGCGTGAACTTGGGGAAGAAGAAAAGGTCAGAATCTTTGTTCCTGCTACTATCTCTCCCTTTCTACTCTCCGCCTCTATAAAAATATTTACAACGGCTGCTAAGAAATTAAATTAGGTGCACCATATAATCAGATGTGCAACCTGTGGAGTCCCACAGGGCCCCATGCTTTGAAGATCCCATGCTTGGTGTAATGCTCTATCGACATTTTGAAACTCTTAATAATTTTGAACAAGGGGCATTTTCATTTTGCACTGGGATCTATGAATTACACAATAATATAATTTGTGTATAACAGTCAGACACACATGGTTTCTTCCCTCCTACCTCCAGCCCCAACGCACTATCTCTTGCTGCTCTTGAAAGCTGCTGGGTGGAGACCTCCCATTGGGACCATCCTAAGGAGGCTAACAAAACTAAAAATGAAACCAGTTACCACTGATTCTTCTGAGGTGCCTCTGGGTGGGTTTGAACTGCCAAGCTTCCAGTTAGTAGCCCACTGCTTAACCATTTGAGCCGCCCAGGGAAACCTTGCTTCTGCTGTGGCCTGGAACCCCCTCTGCTGACACCATCTCTCCTAGTCCTACATCTCCCACAGACTTCCCAAAAGGACACTCTCAACTTCACTCCAGGGAAGAGTCTTTGAGAGTCTGGTTCCATGTTCTCCCGGGCTTTTCAGGGAGCCTTAACTGGTCAGAGCCTTCAGTGACTTCAGCCCCCTTTCATGCCTCTGAGCTCCATGGAAGCACTTAACCATGGTGCTCTTACCCTGTGGTTGGCCAAGTGCTGTGTTTGGTGTCAGACATACACCGGATTCAAATTCTGACCCTGTCATGTGCTACTCCCCGAGTGACTTTTCAGAGGTCATTCCGATCCTCAAGAGCCTCGGTTTCCTCATCTGCAAAATGGTCATAAGAACAATGCCTACCTTGCTGGTGTGTTGGGAGATGGAAATGAAATGCCCTGTGAAAATGCCAAGAAGTGCTGACATGCTGTGGGTACTTACGGATTTCCAGATTTGGAACAGGAAAATGAACACATAGTCTTTGTTTTGTGGGGTGCTGATGCTCTGTTCTGACATTCCACCCTTCTCCTCCAGGCTGATTTGAGCAGAAGGCTCACAGTGTGTTGAGCACCACCTCCTCAGCTGGGGCCTGGCCTCTGGACACTAAATTCCACCCCTGTCCAAACTCCAAACTGTTTTCTCTTGGCTCCAGGACTGCCTGCTCTCAGCTCTGTAGCCATTTCCTTCTTAGAATTCCTAGCACACAAAGCCCTTGCTGAATGACTTTATCACGCTGAGGTACAATTAAAACCAAAGCAATAAAATTCATGATATCCTGTTAGTAGTTGCTGTGGAAGTCCCCTTCTATACAAACACAGGACTTCCTGTTTTAGGATCTATTGTAATTTTTCAATAAACATCAGTTTTTCACACTTCTCTCTTTCCCTTTTTGGATTGTCTGCTTATAAGCAGTGGATGAGACATCTACTTCTTTTTTTTGTTTTGTTTTGTTTAACCAGCTTCCTTTTCCATAAATGCTTGTATTCAATCATTTTCCAAAACCTTTTTTTGTGGTGAAATATGGATAACAAAATATTTGCTATCTCAACCGTTTTTATGTGTATAGTTCAGTGATATTTATTATGTTCACCATGGTGTGCAACCATGAACTACTGTCTGGAAATATCTATTTCTTACAGCTACAGTTCTTCCAGACCTTCTCCTGCTCTCTCCTTCCATCCCTGTCCATTGGGACAAAGAATCCTGGCAGGAATATAGAGGAATATAGTATTTTGAAGTCTAGAGATGGAGTTCTTAACAGGTCAAGGAAATGTGTTAAGAAACTATTGCAATATTTCAGAAATAATAATGCCCTGAACTAAGCCAGCAGCAGGAAGAAAGTAAGGGTGTGGATCCATGCCAAAGCCAATGTGATGCTGCACTTGGAGATAAAGGAGAGGAGGAGACAAAGCCATCCCTGGGGTTTCCAGCCTGAGTGACTGGGAGGTTGGCCGAAGCAGTGGCTGCCCCAGGGAAGGAAGGAGATGGAGTGGTAATCTCTTCCACCCCCACACTCCCATGCAAATAACTCAAATTATGCTTTGGGCTATTTTGTCTCCTCAGAGCATAAATCCGAAATTGGCTGATACTGCGTGGACTAAATGGAGGATTAAACTTTGGGAACTCTTAATTAAGGCAGGTGGACCACTGGGAAGAAGGAGCCGATGAAGGTGCGTGAGAAAGTGTTCAGAGAGGCAGGGGAAGGGAAGGGCAATGCATCACACAAGTCAGGAGACAAGACCAGTCAAGGAGGGAGGCCGACAGCACAGAATGTGCGAAGGGGCAAGGAGGCCAAAGATTAAGAAGAAATCATTGGCAGATGTCTTACGTTACCTAATGCTGCTGTAACAGAGAGTGGCTTTAAAGAACAGAAATTTATTTGCTCATAGTTCTGGAGGCAAGAAGGGTCTCAGCCATGTTGATTCCTTCTGGGGCTCTCGCCTAGTTTCTAGTGACCGTCTGCAATCCTTGGTTCCTTTGCTTGTAGATGGGTCCTCTCACCGCATCTGTCTTTCCCCTGAGTGTGTGTGTCTAACCTGCTCTTTTTATAACTCAGGAGTGATTAGGTTTAGGACCCACCCTACGCTGGTATGACCTCATTAACATAACAAAAACACCGTATATCCAAACAAGATCACATCCACAGGTACAGGGGCCAGGACTGCGGATATACACTTTTGGAGGACACAATTTAATCCATAGCAGCAGAGCTGGGGCAGAGGACAGGGGAGGCAGAAGTCAGGTTGTAAGGAGCTGAGGAGCTAATGGGAGGCAAAAGAGTAAAGGGTAGGCTGCTTTCTCGTGAACTTTGAAAAGAAAGAAAGAGAGCCCCATGTTTCGTGGGCTTGATGCTCAGAACAGTGGGCATCTCACAGGGAGACGGGCCATCCTTGGCCCGCAGCCCTCACTTGCCCCTTTGCTGCTGCGTCTTCCTCCCACTGGGACTCAAGCCCCATGCAGGTTCATGAGTCTTTCTGAAACATTGGTCAGTCTGTAGTAACATCTTTCCACTGATGAAACATGTTTTTCTTCTCCTTTCTGCATAAGCTGTAATTGCCTTTCTCCTGAACGGAACTTAGCAGTTAAGTTAGCCTAACCCCCAACTCATTTCCACATGGTTTCACCAAATAAGCCAAGAAAAGCGTGTGGTCTGAGGGCAGGTGTCAGTGTCAATTAGCAGGTACTCATTGAGTTTTCAGAGCCCAGACAGAGGGGGTTGAGGTCTGAGGCAAATGATTGGTTTCCTGACACTTCTTTTTTTTTTTTAAATACACTTTGTTAGAGTAGTTTTAGGTTTACAGAAACATTGCACATAAAGTAAGTATTGTATTGTGCTTTACGTACAATGTACAAGTGCACATTGTATCTTGAAGGACACACATTTTACATTAGTGTGTACATTTGTTACAATTGATGAACCACTATTGATACATTATTATTAACTATATTATTATTAAAGTCCATATTTTTCATTAGGATTCCCTCTTTGTGTTGTACAGTTCTGTGGGTTTTGACAAATACATAATGTCATTCACCATTACAAGATCATGCAGAACAGCTCCATTGCCCTTAAAATGTCCTATGCTTCACCTATTCAGCCTTCTTCCCCTCCCCCGGAACTCCTGGCAACCATTGACAGTACTATCTCTATAATTGTACCTTTTCCAGAATGTCATATAGCTGGAATCACACTGTATGTAGCTTTTCCAGACTGGCTTCTCTCACTAAGCAATAAGTATTTAAGGTTCTTCCTGTCTTTGCGTAGCTTCATAGTTCCATTTCTTTTTATTGTTGAATAATACTCCATTGTATGGATGTACCACAGTTTAATTATTCACCTATTGAAGGACGTCTTGGTTACTTCCATCCAGACACTTTTCACATGCACTTCTGCTCTGGGCACACATTTTGATCACAGGACACACCTCAAAGACAGTATGGACATGGAAGGGAATTAGCAACAAGCCAGCGAAAGTCCTCTTCAACTAGGTGTGTAAAAGTGGAGAGGGGACAGGTCCATCCATTTTGCCACTTTATCTTAGAGAAAGCTGGGGAACAGAAGGCTGAAACCACTTGAGAGTATAGAATTCTCAGATGTCAAAATTTAACAGAACTCGTCCTATCCCTTCTACAACCTCTCTTTTCTAGGATTACTGCCTGTTTGCCACTATGAGGACAAATTTACAAGCTTTACTCTGAGGACAATTATGTAGCTAATTGCTGTAGTTTCAGGGCCTCAGAATCCCTGAGGGTTAGAAGTGGAGTTTGCAACTAACTATAATAATAACGTCTACTCTTTATTGAGTTCTTACTGTGGGCCAAGAAAACTTTACGAAACTGATATACATCATTTCACTTACTCCATACAAAAATTCATTGACAGTAGACGAAAATGAGTCTTAGGTTAAGTAACTTGTTCAAGATCACAGAGCTAGTATATAACTATGATTAAACCCAGGTTTGCCTGCCTCCAAAGCCAATATAACACTCTTTAAAGAACAGGGAAGAAGAAATTTGCCACCTTACTACAATTTCACATAATCTGAATGCACTTCAGCAACTCTTTTTTTATTCCAGAATCCAAAGGATGTCAAAAATATTTCAGCCATAAACCTATTTTCTCCCTAATTAAAAGCAAACAACCGCGAAATAAAGAAAATTTTAAAAAAAGAAATACTTAACAACATCCAAAAAACTAACAAACAACAATAACAAAAACAGGGACATTTCTTTCAGGAGTGGTGGTATCCTGCTTAGTGGCAGAGAATGATTTGACCTTTAGAGGTCATCTAACCTTCTGACTCATGACCTGATAGACTCAAACTCTTCCACTGAGAATAGTAGGAAAACAGTCACTTCCTGTTTTAAAGTCATAGATCTTGGGCCTGCCAGTCCATCAAAAGTCAGTTCTCACCTGATATGAAACTGATTATGGGAGAGGCAAGCCCTGGAGGAAACAGCTAGGCCAGAGAGGGCTCAGCAGTTGGGGAAGAAAAGGCTGGGAGTGGGAGAAGTCAGGAGCTTCCGCCAGTGTGAGGGGCAGTCAGCGAGAGACCCACATGCTTGACTTCATAGCCTTGCTCTCCTAACTTTTTAAAACTTTAAATAAGCTGCTAGAAACATTTCCTTAAGGATCTTGTGACCCCATACAAGTTTCTGTAAAGGTAAATAATTATAAAAATAAATACATAGCCAGATCTTTTTAAAATGCCCAAGACATTTGGATTTTGAGACTCCCTGGCATAGTCTTGAGCTTTTCCTTTTTGAGCTGTGTCACTTGTACCTCCTCCCGTGGAGCTGACCCCAATGGCCTCAGCCTCGCAAATACAGCTCCCTTATTTTAGCTGAAGGAAGCTAGGCCTGTAGCTCCATCCTGGCCCCTGAGCAATTCCCCTGGACCCAGGTGCCTTCTCAAACCCCACAGGGCCACACGGAGGTTCCCAGAATTCCTCTGTATTTCTACTCTGACCCACATGGGGTCACCATGAGTTGGAATCTATTTGACACCAGCTGGTACTGGTAAGCTTTCCTGAGGTTATTTGTCAAACTTGAGTACGGCTAAGGTTATTTGCCAAAACCACATGGAGACAAACTCTTTAACAGCTACTCAAATTTTCTCTGCCTGGGTAAGGAGCAGGTGAATCTTTGCTCCCTGGGGGTTTAATTTTAACTCTCTGGAAAAATCTATGCCATCTGCTGATGCTCCCACTGGCGGTTTTCAGGCCCCAAGCAGAGCATCCTCAGACAACTGCTCATCCTGGATTCCTCTCCTAGGATCTCTATAGCAACCTGGGTACCAGCAGGAAGACTCAGACACACAGCAGGGCCTTGCTTACCGGGCCTAACAAAGAGTACGTACTGCGCAGTCCACACACAGGAAGTATCATTTTGCAGAGGACTTTTTTTTTAAAGACAGAGTTCTGAGGAACCAAAAATGTGTTTAGTTGACCATGAAGTAGCTTTAAAAAATCACAGGATTTCTACCCAATTCTAGGTAAATGTTTCATAGATTTGCTCCTTGTTGTATTTTTATGTCAAATGTTTATGTTTTAAATTTACCAATTAAAGGTCTAGCAATTCACTTTTCATTTTGTTCAGGCAAAAAAGTCACAAAGCTGTCTCTCTGAATTAACTGCCTTCTAAACTACACTATCCACCACCTGTCTATCAGTTTTCTGTACTGTGGTGGCCTGCGTGTTGCTATGATGCTGGAAGCTACACCTCCAGTATTTCAAATACCAGCAGAGTCACCCATGGTGGACAGGTTTCAGTGGGACTTCCAGACTAAGGCAGACTAGGAAGAAAGGCCTGGCAATCTACTTCTAAAAATTAGCCAAGGAGAAGCCTACGAATCAGAACAGATATTTCCGATATAGTGCTGGAAGATGGGCCTCCTAGGCTGGAAGGCACTCAAATACACAGTGGCTGCAACAATGGACTCAAGCATACCAACCATCATGAAGATGGCACAGGACCGGGCAGCATTTGTACTTTTGAGGTCGTGGGACATATTGTCACCGTGAGTTGGAGCTGTCTCAACAGCAACTAACAACAATAAAACTACACTATCCTCACTGTTGTTTTAACCAGGAAAAGGACAGAACTGAAATCTAGGGTTGACGTCAAGCTTCGTTAAGTCCTTGAATAATTTCAAAGCCCCAACTTGTGTACTGTAGTGGTCTTTCAAGCAGACGTGTGGGACATGATCCTTGCCCTGAAAAAAGTTAAACGTGATTTGAGAGTATAAGAGCTCAGGTAGAACAATCAGAGAACAATAGCAGGCCATAGGAAAACAAGCTCTGCGTTCTCTGGGCCAGACACCACTTCCAGAAGATGAAAACGACTTTTGCTTAAATTCTTAGGACCTTGAACAAATATATTCAAATTAATTCTGCCTTCTTCCAGAATTCAAGTGTTCCAGCAGATTGGCTGTTCCAAGTGTTGTCTTTGGTGAACCAAAGAGATTCCTTTTTATTTTCTGGCTGTCTTTAAGCCACCTGGCTTTCAGTAACATATTCTGTGCCTTTTATAATGTGTAAAACTACAACACCTGCTTAGACTTCAAATCACTCTTCTTGGTTCAGTTTGCTAAATTTTGAGCCAACATTTGATTGGTTATCATTGTTGTTCTTGCTTTAGAAACTGTTTCTCAACCATTTAAGTGCCCAGGTTGGGGTTTCTGCTCTTACTTTAATGATTACTCCATGCTTCCTTCCACCGAGCACCCATTTGGGGAGGTAAAATAATTTAACCTTAGGTTCATTTGCTCGCCATGAACTTGAAAAATTCTATTACCGTTGGCAAATAGATCCCCCAGCTCAGCTGTCAGAACTGAACCACCCATGCCCAGGGTGAACCAGGGAACATTTCTAGTTCTGGGGGAGATCAAGGTCAGCCTGAGTATAGAGTAGAGGAGGGAGAGAAGGGGCCAGGCATTCAGGTGGTGGATCCAGGCTTGGGGAAGCCCTTATCCATAGTCTGTTTTTCTTTTTGCTTGATACATGGCAGGTGATCAGGCATTACTTATTAAACGATGAACTGAACCCTCTCTCCCCCATCCAGTTCCTGGGTGTCTCTCAGGTCCCATTTTGCTGTTGTTGTTAGGTGCCACCCAGTTGGTTCCAACTCACAGAGATCCTATGTGCAACAGAACGAAACACCACCTGATCCTCAGCCATCCTCCCAATTGTTGCTATGTTTGAGACCGTTCTTGTAGCCACTGTGTCAATCCATCTTGCTGAGGGTCTTTCTCTTTTTTGATGACCCTCTACTTTGCCAAGTGTCTTAGACTGAATTGTGTCCCCCCCAAATATCTGTCAACCTGGCTAGGTTATGATTCCCAGTATTGCATGATTGTGTACCATTTTGTAATCTGATGCAATTTCCTTACGTGTTGTAAACTCTATCACTATGATATAATAAAATGGATTAGTGGCAGTTATACTGATGAGTTCTACATGATTAGATAGTGTCTTAACCAATCTCTTCTGAGATATAAAAGAGAGAAAGGAGCAGAGACACATGGGAACCTCATACCACCAAGAAAGGAGTGCAGGGAGCAGAGCGTGTCCTTTGGACCTGAGGTTCCTGCGCAGAGAAGCTCCCAGACCAAGGAAAGATTGATGACATAGACCTTCCTCCAGAGCCAATGGAGAAAGCATTCCTCTGGAGCTGACACCCTAAATTTGGACTTGTAGCCTACTGGACTGTGAGAGAATAAACTTCTCTTTGTTAAAGCCGTCAACTTGTGGTATTTCTCTTATAGCAACACTAGATGACTAAGACACCAAGCATGACATCCTTCTTTAGGGACTGGTCCCTCCTGATAACATGTCCAAAGCATGTGAGATGAAGTCTCACCATCCTCGCTTCTAAGGAGCATTCTGGCTGTACTTCTTTCAAGACAGAATTTGTTTGTTCTTCTGGCAGTTTACGGTATATCCAATATCCTTCACCAACACAGTCATTCAAAGGCATCAATTCTTCTTTGGTCTTCCTTATTCATTGTCCAGCTTTTGCATGCATATGAGGTGATTGAAAACACCATGGCTTGGGTCACGTGCACCTTAGTCTTCAACGTGACATCTTTTCTTTTCAGCACTTTAAAGAGGTGTTTTGCCCCAGACTTGCCCAGTGCAATACATGATTTGATTTCTTGACTGCTGCTTCCATGAGTGATAATTGTAGATCCAAGTAACATGAAATCCTTGATAAGTTCAGTATTTCTCCATTTATCATGTTGTTTATTGGTCCAGTTGTGAGGATTTTTGTTTTCTTTATGTTGAGGTGTAATTCATACTGAAGGCTCTAGTCTTTAATCTTCATCAGTAAGTGCTTCAAGTCCTCTTCACTTTTAGCAAGCAAGTTTTTGTCATCAGCATATCGCACGTTGTTAATGAATCATCCTCCAAACCTGATGCCCCATGCTTCTTCATACAGTCCAGCTTCTCAGTTTATTTGCTCAGCATACAGATTGACGAAGTATGGTGAAAGGATACAACCCTGACACACACCTTTCCTGATTTTAAACCACACAGTATCCTCTTGTTCTGTTCAGACAACTGTCTCTTGGTCTATGTAAAGGTTCTACATGAGCACAGATAAGTGTTCTGGAATTCCTGTTCTTTGCAATGTTGTCCATAATTTGTTATGATGCACGTAGTCGAATGCCTTTGCACAGCCAATAAAACACAGGTAAACATCTTTCCGGTATCTTTGCTTTCAGCCAAGATTCATCTAGCATCAGCAATGATATCCCTCATTCCACATCCTCTTCTGAACCCAGTTTGAATTTCTGGCAGTTCCTTATTGATGTACTGTTGCAACTGTTTTGAATTATCTTCAGCAAAATTTTACTTGCGTGTGATATTAATGATATTGTTTGATAATTTCCACATTCTCTTGGACCACCTTTCTTTGGAATGGGCACAAATATGGATCTCTTCCAGTCAGTTGGCCACCTAGCTGTCTTCCATATTTCTTGGCGCAGATGAGTGAGAGCTTCCAGTGCTGCATCCGTTTCTTGAAACATCTCAACTGGTTTTCTGTCAGTTCCTAGAGGCTTGTTTTCCACCAATGCCTTCAGTGCAGTTTGGACTTCTTCCTTCAGTACCATGGGTTCTTGATCATATACTACCTCTTGAAATGGTAGAACATTGACTAATTCTTTTTGGTACAGCTACTCTGTGAATTCCTTCCATCTTCTTTTGATGCTTGCTGCATTGTTCAATAGTTTGCCCATAGAATCCTTCAGTATTAAAACTCGAGGCTTGAATTTTTTCTTCAGTTCTTTCAGCTTGAAAAATGCTGAATGTGTTCTTCTTTTTTGGTTTTCTGACTGCAGGTCTTTGCACATTTCATTATAATACCTTACTTTGTCTTCTCAAGCTGTCCTTTGAAATCTTCTGTTCAGCTCTTTTGCTTCATCATTTCTTCTGTTCGTTTTAGCTGCTCTACATTCAAGAGCAAGTTTCAGAGTCTCTTCTGACATCCATTTTGTTCTTTTCTTTCTTTCCTGTCTTTTTAATGATGTTATGCTTTCTTCATGTATGATGTCCTTGATGTCATTCCACAAGTTGTCTGGTCTTTGATCATCAGTGTTCAACGCATCAAATCTATTCTTGAGATGGTCTCTAAATTCAGGTGGGATATGCTCAAGCTGTACGTTGGCTCTCCAAGGCTTGCTTTAATTTTCTTCAGCTTCAACTTGAACTTGCATATGAGCAATTGATGTCTGTTCCACAGTCAGCCCCTGGCCTTGTTCTAATGATATTGAGCTTCTCCATCATGTCTTTCCACAGATGTAGCCGGTTTGATTCCCGTGTATTCCATCTGGCAAGGTTCATGTGTATAGCAGTCGCTTATGTTGTTGAAAAAGGTATTTCCAACAAATAGGTTGTTGGTTTTGCAAAATTCTATCATTTTTATCATCAAGGCCATATTTTCCACCTACCCATCCTTTTTTGTTTCCAACTTTTGCATTTTAATCTCCAGTAATTATCAATGCAACTTGATTGCATGTTTGATCAATTTCAGACTGTAGAAGTTGGTAAAAGTCTTCAATTTCTTTATCTTTGGCATTAGTGGCTGGTGCATAAATTTGAATAATAGTCATAAGAACTGGTCTTCCTTGTAGGTGTTTGGATATCATCCTATCACTGACAGCATTGTATTTCAGGACAGACCTTGAAATGTTCTTTTCGACGATGAAAGCAACGACATTTCTCTTCAATTTGTCATTCCTAGCATAGTAGACCATATGATTGTCCAGTTGAAAATAGTCAATACCAGTCTGTTTCAGCTCACTAATGCCTAGGATATTGATCTTCAAGGGTTCCGTTTCATCTTTGATGACTTCTAATTTTCCTAGATCCATACTTCATACATTCCATGTTCTGATTATTAATGGATGTTTGCAGCTGTTTCTTCTCATTTTGAGTCATGCCACATCAGCAAATGAAAGTCCCAGAAGCTTTACTTCACCCACATCATTAAGGTTGACTCTACTTTGAGGAGGCAGCTCCCCCTCAGTCATATTTTGAGTGCCTTGCAACCTGAGGGGCTCATCTTCTGGCACTATAACAATGTTCCACTGCTATTCATAAGGTCTTCAGTGGCCAGTTTTTTTTTAGGAGTAGATAGCCAGGTCCTTCTTCCTAGCCTGTTTTAATCTGGGAGCTCCACTAAAATCTGTCCACCATGGGTGGTGACCCTGCAGGTATTTGAAATACCGGTGGCATAGCTTCCAGGTTCCCAGCAACATGCAAGTCACCATAGTACAACAAACTGACAGAACAGTGGTAGGTAAGACATTTACTACTAGGGTTTCTGAATTTGGAAACTAGGAGTGGTTTGAGGGTAGGTCGGGGAGCCTCCAGGGAATGATGCTGTGCCTTCTTTGTACAGATGTCTCATACTTCAGGGGCCTTACAATGCAAATGTTGAACAGAGGCATTTGTGGTATAGCCAGTCTCCAAGATGGGCCCCAATGATCCATGCCTTTTGGTAATCACACCCTGCTGTAGCCTCCTCCCAGGTTGATTCAGGGCTGACCTGTGCGACCAACAGAATACTGTAGATATGCAGGTATGTGGCTTCCTATGCTAGGTCATAAAAAGCATTGCAGCTCCTACTTTGCACACTTGATAGCTTTCTCTGGTAGAGGCCAGCTGCCATGCTGTGAGCCACTCAAGTAGCCTGGTGGAAATGCCACGTGGAGAGGAACTGGGTCCTCTTGCCAACAGCCAGCAAAAACTTGCTAACCATATGCGTGAACCACCCTGGCAGCAGATCTCCAACCCTAGTGAAGCCTTCAGATGACTGCAGCCACTGCCAACATCTTACTGCAACCCCAAGTAAGATCCAAAGCAAGAAATACTCAGGTAAACCACTCCCAGCTTCCTTACCAACAGAAACAGTGAGAGATAATAAATGACTATTATTGTTTTAAGGCACTATGTTTTGGGGTAATTTGTCACGTAGCAAGAGGTAACAAATATAGTCTTGATCACTGTTATTATTCAATATTCATTAATTCAACCATTATTTCCTGCATACCTGCTATGTATTGGATAACCTTACTAAACACGGGAGATACCTGGTGAACAAAAACAGACATATACAGTCTGTTTTCACAGAATTGACCATCTAGTAGTGACACAAGTAAATAATAATACAAATAAATGTAAATTACAATAGTGACAAGTGCTACACAGGAAAAGCATTCACTGCTAGGTCAGATGGAGTTAGGTGAATGCGAGGGAGAAGAGAAGAGCATTCCAGGGAGAGGAAATAGCATGTGCAAAGGTCCTGTGCTGAAGGGAGCGTGGCAGAGGGACTGAAAGAAGGCCACTATGGCTAGGGCCCAGAGATTAGGCATCAGTGAGGCTGAAAGACAAAGGCCAGTCCATACAGAGTGTTGTGGCCATGTTAAGGAGTTTGGATTTTATACTAAGAGAAAGGAGTCTTTCAAGGTTTTTAAGAAGTTGTTGTTGTTGTTAGGTGACGTCGAGCCGATTTTTGACTCATAGTGACCCCAAGTGACAGAGTAGAACTACCCCATAGGATTTTCTAGGCTGTAATCTTTATGGGAGCAAGTCTCCAGGTCTTTCTCCCGCAGAGCCACTGAGTGGGTCTGAACCGCCAACTTTTCGGTTAGCAGCTAAGTGCTTAACCATTGCAATTTTGATTTTTAAATCCTTGATTTCAAAACATTTCTCTGGCTGTGTAGAAAATGGGGTGGAGGACATCTGTGCGGAGACCAGATAGGAAGTTATTTCAGTAATCCAGGTGTTGTTACCATCAAACAGCATGTTTGCAATTCCCAAGTGTAGTCAGCCTTATGCTCAATATTCTTTAAAATGAGTAAGTTATACAGACATAATTTCTGGCCTCTCAGAGCCTACCTTCTGAAAAAACAACAATGGTAGGGACAAATAGGATAACACAGACATACCAGATAGATAGAAAATTGAGAAATAACTCTAGCTCACACCTGGGTCAATCAATCAATTAGTACATAAAGATAATACAGTAAAACCTGTGAAAGCTGGAACCTGTGTAAGGTGGAAACCTGCAATAGAAGGAAAACGAGCAATAGAAAGATGGGAAGACTGCACCCTGTCAAAGATGGAAAACTTGTGAGACTTGGAGAAAAAACGCAGTTCCATCAAGTTCTGGCTCTCACACATTTCACTGAATAACAAACATTTCTTGAAAACCTAGTAGGAATGCCAGACATTTGACATTCCTTATTGATTTATGCATTCCAACAACTTCATGCTGTAGTTGACTTTATGTTCACTTTATAGAGGAAGAAACAGGCTCAGAAAGGTGAAGTGACTTGACAGAAGCCACACAGCTTGCTGGATCTGTTTGTTCCAAAGCAAAAGCTTCTTTCATTACACTCTGTTGTCTACATTTTTATAGGACTCCATTTGGGGTCCTTTGTATAGTGGAGAAAGTCTTGTTTACTACCAGACACTTTAATTCCAGTTCATCATCGTTACGTATATATTTCTCCAGGTGATACACTCTCCAAGGTGAACTTCATTAAAACAAGGTAATAATCCTATATTCATTCAACAAAGGTGCCTGGTCCTTTAATAAATATATGAGAATCTCCAGTTGTGAGCAACATTTTTAACAGTGACCAAAGATATATGACACGTGGACCCTGTTCTAAAGAAACCTATATATGAAATGCACACTTAATTGATTTGATAATAGGAAGCCTCCGTTTTTGAGAACTCTGTCTTCCTTACACTCTACAGAGTTACAATGGAAGCTGCCATATAGTGAAGTGTGATCCAACCTGCTCCCTGTAGCTGATTGGCCCTGAGGTTGGTTCTAGTCTGCAGCTAGGCCAATAAGAATCCTTCCCTGGGAGTTTGGAAGTGAACTGAGAAAGAGAAGTCAGTTTTGGCCTGGGACTTGAACTTCAAGATGGAAACCTTAGGGAGGCTGCTGTTAGACATGTTTTACCATGTGGCAGTAAAGGAGAGGAAGCTGGCTGGTAATAAAAACAAGAATGGAGCAGAACTGCAGAGAGATGTAGATATGAGTACATATTAAAGCTAAGGAGAGCCTCAGTCAATGCTGTGCTGTACAGCTTCACAGGGCACCATTTACATTGATTCCATATGAGTGGCACCCCTTAGAACACAACTCTGAGGCATGGACAGTGTCGCCCAGAGTTGTACCTTGAGGAAATCCTAATTTTAGTGGAGGACGAGGCTGTAGATAAGGGCCAGCACAAAATAACTCAGGTATTAAATATAACTTAGAGCAGGAATGGCATATGTGCCACAATTCTATGCCTCCAAAACCCATGGCAGACATCACTAAGTATCGTGAGCTCCTGTCCTGCTGAGCTCCAACATGTCCTACTCAGCCCAGCACCCAGAAAGTCACTATCAAGCAGCATGACCTTTGCCAATATGACTTCCTGGCCCGACACTGTTACCTTTCATTCATAAGCGACTATATCCTAGGGGCAGATATTTTCCCTCTGACGAGAATAAACACTGGATATTATATCCAAGTTAAGGAATTTCTTTTCCACAGATAACTATTTAACTGAAATATATTTGTCTAATATCTACAAAGTGTAAACAATTGGTCTTAACAAAGCAGAAAAAAAGGCACAAAATTTGTATTACTACAGAGAAGCATTCATGCTACTGGATTTTTAAAATATCATTAGAATGGTGTAGTAAAAAATAAAGCATTGAACAAAAATCAAATACTTCACTTTTCCTTGTTGTATATTCTAGTCATTTCTTTGACTTCGTTTTTAAAGGCTGAGGATGAAAACTGAATTGAAACCATGTAACACTTAGACAGGCTTTATACATATCTTACTCACAGTGGTTTTCTTGTAGAGTTTGGGTCAAACCACAGAGGTGCATTAAAAAAAAATCCACAGGAAATTTTTTTCTCTTTCCCCGAACTAAATACAAGATTGAGGCTGTGGTGCATGTCTGCATGTGCATGCATGCGTGTATATTCAACTTCTAAAGCCCTTTTCTTCATCACAAAAGTAGTGAAGGCACCGTATAATTTATTTTCTGCTATAAAAGAAGTAGCTTCTGAAAAAATGTGCGACTAGCGCTTTGAGTGTGAGAAATTGTCAGAAAGCTTCTGGGACAAGTAGATGGTAGGAAGATTCCAGGATGGCTCCTGGCTATAGGTTCTCCCAGAGGTGCTCCATTCCATCCTGGAAGACTCTGGCATAAACCTTCAACAAGTTCCTGTTCACCTCCCATCCAGCAAGAAATAGCAGTTTCTCTTTCTTGGGTGTAGACAGACAAAACGTTGGGGTGGGGTGGGGAGGAGGTGGGAATCAACAATAATTTTGAAATGACAGCCACCCAAGTTAACAAATTTTTTTTTGCTTTTTATTTGCGGGCCAAGAAAATTTGGAACCTGTCTTCTATACTTAATGATACCATGGTACCTGTTAATGAATTTGATTTAATACTAATTATGAACAAGATTCTGGAACGCTAATTGTGTGATTTCTGATATTATGCTGTTTCCTCTGTCTGGTTTTCTCTTTCTGCTTTTGTCTGGAAAACTCTTATGTATCCTTTAAAATCCAGTTAAATTGTTATATTCTCCCAGCTGTTCCCTAACATTCACTCTTGAAGAAGTAATTGCTCCCCATCTGTTATCCTACCTACCTACCTTTACTCCTTTTTCTAACTCTTTTCCTACTAAATTGTAGTTGTTGCTTATGTATCTGTTTTCTACAAATCTAGATCCTGTTGTAAGGGAAAAACATCATAAAATCTAGTAAAGCAAAAGAAAGTTTTATTCGGCATATATTCAAAAGGGCAGAAGCGGGAAACGGACAACCGAGCTGTCACAGCCATGTCTGCCCAAGTCCAAGGAAATATCCCAGAACAGACAAAAGTGGGAAAACGGATAAGCATACTGCCCATGTCTGCCCAAGTCCAAAGAATATTACAGGATAGGCAAGAAAGGGAAAATGGACAAGCACGCTGCCACAGCCATGTCTGCCTGAGTCCAAAGACCATTACAGAGTCATCAGTATATATTAACATTACAAATGGGCAAAACCATTGAAAGCTTAGCCTTTTCAGATTGGCTAGAAACTGTGATCCTACATTTTGAGTTGTTTTTCTTAACAATTATTGGTACAGGTTTCAGTAACAAAAGTCAGGAGGGTCTTCATCCGTCCAACAAATGTCTATTCACTAAATGCTAATAGAAAAAGAGAAGAGTGGAAAGTCTTTTGCGTTCTGTTTGATTGGCTTTATGTGAAAGTTTCCCTAAAAGATATTTTCCAAGATTATCTTAGCTATTGTCTTTATACCTCAGGGCCCATTTGATGTGTCCTTGTGAGTCCTTGTGAGCCCAGCTCCAGCCAGGTCACTTTTTATATGCTCAAGGACAGGGAATAATGACTCCAATATTATTTCCTAAATCAATCCTGCAGAATAAGGATGGTATTTTAATAATCTAAGTAGTCCTAGCAGGTAGCACAGAGCCTGGCATATAGATATTTGATTGAATGACAGTGAAATTGTGCCTTCACATGTGAAATACCTTGGATAGTTTTAGCTGTTATGTCTCAATGAAAAAATCCTCAAGTACAGAACAAGGCAAGGGCCTTTTTCAATTAGGAGCTACGTGGGACTAATAATTAGGATCCTTGAATTTGGAACAGTAATTGTTGAGAAAAAAAAATTAATGTTTATAAAATAAAAAATCTAACATTTGAAATCATAAACGCACCGAAAGAAACTTTGGGAAATTTTTATTTTTTAATTTTGGAGATAGGAAAGTCATTCTAAATATGATTCAAACCCTAAAGGCTGTGAAAGAAAAGATTAATATACTCAATTACATAAAAATAAAAATAAATTTTTTCTTTATAGTAAAAACTATCATAACAAAGTGAAGAGACAAATTATGAAAAAATATATGCCACTGCTACCGCACACAAGGAAACCCTGGTGGCACAGCGGTTAAGAGCTATGGCTGCTAACCAAAAAGTCAGCAGCTCGAATCCATCAGGCGCTCCTTGGAAACCCTATGGGGCAGTTCTACTCTGTCCTAGGGTGGCTATGAGTCAGAATCAGCAACGGGTTTGGTTTGGTTTTTTGGTATCACAAACAAAAGGTTTATTTCCCTATTATAAAAAGAGCTCCTACAAATCGGTAAGACAAAGCCCACCAAGTGGGCAAACATATGAACAGAGAGTTTACAGAAAAGAAAATACAGCTGGCTTTTAAACATACGAAAAGATGCTTAATCTCACTTACATTAAAAGTAATGCAAATATATACTTTTTTTAATCTATCAGGTTTGCAAAGATGACAATGTTTGGTAACAAACACATTGTACAGGTAAGGGGTTCAGAAAAACATTCTACATGAGTAGAGGAAGTGTAAATGATAACGACTTCTAAGGAAGCCAGTTTAGTCATATTTATCAAAATCATAAACGCACATTTGACCTAAAATTCTACTTTTAGGAATTTATCCACAAATGTGCTTGGATATTGTCATGGTCATCCAGTGCTGCTATAACAGGAATATCACAAGTGGATGGTTTTGACAAAAAGAAATATATTTTCTCACAGTCTAGTAGGATACAAGTCCAAATTCAAGGCATCAGCTCCAGGGGAAGGCTTTCTCTCTCTGTTGGCTCTGGAGGAAGGTCCTTGTCATCAATCTTCCCCTGGACTAGTAGCTTCTCAGTGCAGGGACCCTGGATCCAAAGCACACACTATTCTCCTGGCTCTTGCTTCTTGGTGGTATGAGGTCGCCCTGTCTCTTTGCTGGCTTCTCTTTTATATCTCAAAAGAGATTGGCTTAAGACACAATCTAATCTTGTAGATCTCATCCACATACCTGCTGCTAATCCATCTCATTAACATCATAGAGATAGGATTCACAACACACAGGAAAATCACATCAGATGACACAATGGTGGACAATCACACAATACTGGGAATCATGGCATAGCTCCATTGACAGACATTTTGGGGGGACACAATTCAATCTATGACAGATATGTATGAAATGGCTTGCAGGCAGTGTTATTCATTGTAGCACTGTTTGTAATTGCAAAAGATCAGAAGTCACCTAAATCAACAGGGAAATGGTTAGGTAAATTATGGTACATTTATTTATACAATGGAATATTATGCAGTCATGAAAAAGAATGAAGAAGTTCTTTACGTACTGATAGGAAATTATTGCCAAGATATACTCTTATTTAAAAAAGTACAGCACAGAATTTTATGTATAGTATGCTACTGTTTATGTAAATAAAAGGAAAAATATTACACAGGTATTTGCTTATAAATACCTATACTATATTTGGAAGAATGCCCAAGAATCTGGTAGTATTAGTTGATTGCCAAAAGGGAAACTGAACTAGGAGGGAGAATTACCACAATTTAAAAAAATCTTTTTTACCTTTTGAATATTGAACAGTATGAACAAATTACTTATTCAAAAATAAATGAATAAAAATTAGAATGAATAAAATTATAAACCATAAGTCAGTGAATACACTGACCTTTAACTCAGTCATTAAATTGAAGAAAATATTAAGTTAGAGGTATTTCTGGAATCTTGAAAGAACCAAGTTGTGGATAAACAGAAGGCAGTATAATGTTATTCAGTGGTGGTTCCATTAATGACATTCATTACCCCAACAGTTGACATGATTACAAAAAATCTAAGTATAAATAAAGTCAGGAAAAGTGATATAAGTTCATGGATACTATTTAATGATTTTTATTTTTGACAGAAACAAAGGGACACGTCTCTGATCTTAGAAGGTGATTCCACAGAGTAATGAAGCTGTTTCATATAAAATCATGTGGCACCATTGTCAGCCAGATGTGAGGTGGAATCCTGTCCCTCATCCATTTTCTCTGTAGACTTCTAGCAGAACTAAATAGTATAAGGGCTGCACATGCTACCCATGGTGGCTCTCATTTCCACCTAAGGCTGGTAGGCAGAAATGCTTAAGTGTCCACATTGAGTGAATGGAATTTGTTTGTGACTAAACTCAATTAGATCTAGACTATTTGAACCCAAGGAGGATTATTTTATTTACTCTTTATATAGTTCTCAGTTTGTTCTTCTGATATGTTATTCTACTCAAGTACCCTAGAGAACTGTGAGGCAAATCCTAGGTGGTGCAAAAGGTTAAACCCTCAGCTACTAACCAAAAGGTTGGTGGTTCGAGTCCACCCAGAGTTGCCTTGGAAGAAAGGCCTGGAGATCTACCTCTGAAAAACTCAGCCATTGAAAACTCTATGGAACACAGTTCACATGACACACATGGGGTCACCATGAGTCGGAATCGACTTGATGGCAACTGTTTTGTATTAGAGACCTGTGTATATAACTTGGTGATATCCTAGTCAGGTTATAATTTTATGCAACCAGTAGATATTTACTGAGTATCAACTATGACAAGAACTTTGGGGGATGAATAACACACCACTACTGAAGACTTTAAGGAGCTCTGGTGGCACAGTGGTTAAGCTCTCCTGCTAACCAAAAGGTCAAATGTTCGAACCCACCAGCTGGTCCTTGGGAAAAATATGCAAGAGTCTGCTTCTGTAAAGTTTTACAGCCTTGAAAACCCTGTGGGGCAGTTCTGCTCTGTCCTATAATGTCGATATGAGTCGGAATTCAATTGGACAGCAGTGGGTTTGGTTTGGTTTTAATTTAAGACTTTACGGAGTCTGTATGGTCTAGCAGAATGGTCTAGATGGTGCGTCCTACAGATCCTTAGCTCAATGCTCGGCTGGGAAGTACAGAAATCTTGAAATGGTGGGCTGTGGAATTCAGGTTAATCATAGGCTGTTCAGCTTGTGTTTCATGCTGTGTGGGCTTTAGGGAGCTGTTTCATAGAGAAAGAAGAGATGTAAACATAGATAATTAATGTTCATTATCTTTAAACATTCAAGTAACATAAATGATGAAGGAAAACAGGCATTTAAAAAGGCAAATGCTGTGTCCCTTGTTGTTTGTGGTCGGATCATCAGTGTGGTGAAGTAGCTCCACCTAGAGGCAGATGACGTTCTGCTCCTTTGTGGTCTCCCCAGGCCGCCTCTCTATCTTGACTAGTACTGGGGCACTGGCATTTTACTGCACAGAATTTTTTGACACTGTGGCTTTCACTAATTCTATCAGGGATGTTGGGCTGTGGTGGTAGTTGGGAGTGGGGGGAGAAGTCCATGGCAGACATATGGACAGAAGAAGCCTTGTTTTACAGCACCTCTTTCTAAAATGTTCGGAGACCTTTGTGCTTTCTTGTAGTTGTTTATCTGTAGGGTAAAATTATTTGCAAATCTAAAGGGAAAATAGCATATTTAAAAATTGGTCTATCTTAGATTTTAGGTTATTTGCTCAGCTGCTGACCGATGCAACCTACAGAAATAAAAATCAGCATTTATATGGCTTAGAAATAGCAATTTAAACATTTTGAGTCAGCTTGAGAATTGAGGGAGGGCATTATTTAAACTAACCTGCCTTAGCAGCCACACATGAGTAAAACTGAACTAATTGGAAAAATGAGGCAGGGGGACAAGAGAGAGGGAAAGAACGCAGCAGATGCAGGGAGTGAAGAGAGAAAAAGAAAACAGAGAAGAAAATGATTAGGTAAAGAAAAGGATACCAAGAAAATGAAGACAAGAAGCTCAAAGGGTAGAGGTAGATAGCGGCCAGTTAGAATTTATCCAACCCCATGCAAACCCAACCAAAAGGCTGCTGGATGTGTGATGGTGCCAGGCACAAAGAATACAGGCAAATGTGTGTTGTTGGGTTGCGCCTGGTGAATGGTGCCTTGGCCCCCTATCTGTGAAGGTTTATAATTTTGATCCTGTTTTCCTGAAGCCTGGAGTTGCCTCAGGGATCTCCTATTTCCCAGGATTTCCTCTGCAGAAACCCTAATCTTCATCTGGCCTTGACATCAGAATGTGAGGGCATTCCAGAAGAAGAGTGGACAGAGATGAGCTTCCAATTTGGAGTACTTCCAAAATGGTGCCCCAGGCAATTATATTGCAGCCAAAGTGATTCTTAGAAATTCAGATGTTGTTGTCTGTTGAGTTCGAGTCGATTTTCCACTCATATCTACCCCATGGGACAGAGTAGAACTGCCCCATAGGGTTTTATTGGCTGTAATCTTTACAGAAACCAGATTACCAGGTCTTTCTCCCTCTGAGCCTCTGGATGGGTTCATACTGCCAACCTTTCAGTTAGCAGCTGAGCGCTTAATCGTTGCCCCACCAGCGCTCCTAGGAATTCAATTAGGCAAATCATTTTTAGTTATGACCAATAATCTGCTGAGCTTGGCTAATGAAATGAGATGGCAGCTATAGCTTTTGCTAAATGAAATTAAGACAAAACTAATTAAACAGCAGCTTACTAGTTAAAATACATCATCTAAGACAACATAGAAAATTGGAAACCTATTGCAAATATTGGAAAACAGCAAGTCACAAGAGAAACTGCATGCTTTGAGAAGCCCAAACCCTCAGTCATGTTTCTCTTTTCTAGTGGAGTTATGTATGTTATGGGCTTGACCTCTAATCTTATGACTTTAAAAATCATCAAAAGACAGGTAAAATCCATCATGAAAAATAGCTATGTTCTGCGTGCTGAGCGTGCTGCTAGTTGTTGCAGCACTTCACCAAATCTCTCTTCCTACTTCTACACCTGTCGGCTTTTGCATATATGAAGGGCTCCTGAGCTGATTCTACCTCTCGACAGGATCTCCCAAACACCAAGTTTTGGAGTTTCTAGAGAAAAACCTCATTCCTCAACTGTTCTGGAAACGTTCTGTTCCCCAAGCACCAGACTTGAGAAAGAAATGTGGTATAACTTTAGGGTCAGACAGATATAAGTTAGAATCCTAGTTCTGGCACATACAAGCTGTGTGATCAAAATACCTCAACTCTGTTGGACCTAAAACAGTTATCTGTAAAGGGACCAACACACAGTAGGTGCTCAATAAATGCTGGCCTTTGTGTGTGTGTTTTAAATAATGTTTCATTGTGTTTTTGGTGAAAGTTTACATAGTAAATTAGGTTGCTCTTTGACAATTTCTGGAGCCCTACTGGCACAGTGGTTAAGAGCTCGGCTGCTAACCAAAAAAGGTCAGTAGTTCGAACCCACCAGCTGCTCTTTGGAAACCCTATGGGGCAGTTCTACCCTGTCCTATAGGGTCACTATGAGTTGGAACTGACTCTACAGCAATGGGATTTTTTTTTGTTTGGTTTGACAATTTCTACACAAATTGATCAATGATATTATTTACATTTTTCACAGCATCAACATTCTCATCAATTGTGTGCTGGTTGTTCTATTTCCAATAGTCTAGTTTCCCTGCCCTCTTATCTTTTCATATTTGCTGTGAATTAAATGTTGACCTTTTGGACTCATACAGATGTTTTTTTCAGGAGACCACCAATCTGATAGGTAATATCTTTTGTTTTGTGTGTCACTCTGGTTTTCCGTTAAAAGGTAATTTCAGGGAATAGTTTTGGTTCAAGGTTTAAAGAGCATCTCGGGGCGATAGTCTCTGGGAGTCCTCTGGTCCCAGGTGGTCCAGTTAGTCTTGGCCTTTGTGTTTTAATCCTACGCTCACTCAGAATCTTGCTTTGAAAAATTAAAAGCCGTATGACTAACACATAGTGGGGGTACTATATATGTCTCCAGTTTCCAGCTGTTTGTGTTATATTTCACATAAATTTATGTAACTCTGGCCCACATAGACCTAGGCTAGAGTTTAAAAAAAAAATTTTTTTTTTTTTTTTAATTAAAACAAGCCCTGGCTAGTTTTATTTCCTTTTTTTTAATTGTGCTTTAGATGAAGGTTTACAGAGCAAATCAGTTTCTCACTATACAATTAATATACGTTGTTTTGTGACATTGGTTGCCAACCCTACATGTCAACATTTTCCCCGTCTCGACCTTGGGTTCCCCATTCCAGCTTTCCTGTCCCCACCTGCCTTCTCATCCTTGCCCCGAGCTGGTGTGCCCGTTTAGTCTTGTTTTGTTTATGGGCCTGTCTAATCTTTGGCTGAAGGGTGAACCTCCGGAGTGAGTTCAGTACTGAGTTAAAAAGGGTGTCTGGGGGCCAAACTCTTGGGGTTTCTCCAGTCTCTGTCAGACCAGTGAGTCTGGTCTGTTTGTGTGAGTTAGAATTTTGTTCTATTGTGATCCCTGTCAGAGCGGTTGGTGGTGATAGCCAGGCACCATCTCGTTGTGCTGGACTCAGTCTGGTGGAGGCTGTGGTAGTTGTGGTCTACTAGTCCTTTGGACTAATCTTTCCCTTGTGCCTTTGATTTTCTTCATTCTCCCTTGCTCCAGACGGGGTGAGACCAGTGGAGTATCTTAGATGGCTGCTCACAAACTTTAAAGACCCCAGACGCTACTCACCAAAGTAGGATGTAGAACATTTTCTTTATAAACTGTTACGCCAGTTGAGCAAGATGTCCCCTGAGACCATGGTCTCCAGCCCTCAGTCTGGCTAGTTTTATTAAATAAAAAATTTTGTATGATTTGCTTTTCACCAGTCTGTTCTGGAATGCTTCTAATGATATTAGAGTCGCCTGGATCAATGGTAGCCAGTGTGTACTCCGTAGCATTTTCTGACTGCTGTGCCCAAATCAATATAATTGCCACTATAGTGATAGCAGTTCTGGCCAGTATGGTGTAGTACTTTATCATGGATTTCCCTCAAGGCCAGGAAGTTTTGGTGAGGATGACCAGTTTCACTTTGCCTTGCCTGATCATCTTCAAAGTCAGCTTGTACCCCAGCATGTACTTTCCACTTTTCATAACAAGTTGGACCCTAGAGTTGATTGACTCTAGTGACTTTTCAATCTTCTTTACTGCCACCATTTTCTTGCCTTAGAGCAGAATGGACCCCAAATAAGAACAAACACCAAGATAAGTGGGGAGCAAGAAAGGCTAGGCTAGAGTATTGATGTTCTTTCAATATTAACTTGTAAGTGAACACTGTTGTTGTTAGCTGCCGTAGAGTTGATTCCAACTCATGGCGACACCATGTGTGCAGAGTACAACTGCTCCATATGGTTTCCTAGGCTGTGACCTTTTGGAAGCAGACTGCCAGATTTATCTGCTGAGGTGCCTCCTGGTGGGTTTGAACTGCCTACCTTTTGGCTAGTAGTTGAGTGCTTAACTGCACCATTCAAGGACTCCTGGTGAACATAACTGACAATTTTAACAAAGTGATCAAAAATACTTAAAGGATAAAATTATTCATACATACTTTTAATAAGCAAAGCTGTTTATTACTCACTTAAGATACTTTTCTTCCTATAGAATAAAACTTAATTTTCCCATTCTTTTACTATTAAGAAAGGGGTGAGACTAAGTGACCACCAATATCTACTGTAGTTAAAAAAAAAATCGTGATTTTCTGCAATCTCATGACTTTCTTGAATCTCCCATAGAGATACACTTTATCAAAGCCCAATCCTTTTAGTAACTTTCATTATCTATAACTTTATGTTAAAAACATTAAAACCACAAGAACGGTGACAATTAAGCCTACTTCAACTTTGGTTCTCTTCTCTCTACCCTCTTTATGTTACTTGGGTAGTATTCTGTCCTTTCTGCCTTGTAAGACCTAGTTCGAAGTTGATCTGTCTCACTTTACTCCAGTCCACCCAGATTTTGCTGTCCTTCCAGCACTAACTGTATTTACGGCTAAGTACTAAATTGTATGACATTAATTTTAAAGTGCTTAAATCTTATTTCCCAATTAAATTGAAAGCAACCTGTGACCAGGCCCAGTAAATGGTGCTGCCACCTAATGACCAAAAAGCATTATATTTGTAATTTTTTTGCCATTTTAAAAAATACCAAAACCAAAATAAACAATAAAACTACTGAGATTAAAGTAGAAAGGGAACAAAAAGTAAAAAACCACCTTTGTGTCTAAAGTGCCTCTTGGCATTTATATCTTTTGTCCCAATTAATCTGGACTATCTCCGACACTTTCCACCACATTACATTGAGTTGTAGTCAGTATGACCTGGGCTGACATTTAGCCAGGATGCATCAGTTGAGCCAGTTGTTTCCAGCTGGCATCCATTCTGATTGTCAGTCCTCAGGCTGTACTGGTCGTTAAAGATTTTTACTATCTCCAATGAGTGAGCTGATCGGCTGGCAGATTTCAAACACACTCATTCTTGTGACTATAGAATATGCAACTCCAGAATTTCCCTAACGCTTCAGTCATGAAAATGTTAAAGGATTTTATGAAAAAAGTATTGCAATATCACTTTTGTTTTCATTTTCAAGTTTGTAAGTGGTTAATGCTATACCCGCTGTGACTACCTCTAATATCTATTGCTTAGCTTTTCTTAACCCATAATTCTCTGAATTGCATGTAAGTTTTTAAAGCTTTGAAAAGTGGAAATTTAGTCACGTAGGTAGAAAGCAAAAACAGAGGCTGCTTTGAGTAGGTGTTATTGATTTAACTGTGACCCCTAAAAAGATACACTGAAGTCCTAACCCCTGTACCTGTGAATGTGATCTTGTTTGGAAATAAGGTGTTACTTTGAAGATGTTATCAGTTAGGTTGATATGAGGTCATACCAAAGCAGAGTGCATTCTGATCCTTTCAAAGTGATGTCTTATAAAAGCAGAGAACAGACACAGAGACACACACAGAGGAAAGATGCCATGTGAAGAGGGATCTACAAGTCAAGGAATGCCAAGGATTGCTAGGAGGCACCAGAAGCAGCTGGGAGACAGGGGTGGAACAGTTTCTAAGTCTTCAGAACCAACATGGCTGGTACTCTGATTTGGACTTGCAGCCTCCAAAACTGTAACACAATAAACTGCTGTTCTCTAAAGCCTCCCACTTTGTGGTGTTTTGTTACCGCAGCCCTAGAAACTCATATAGCAGGTAAAGATGAGAAATAGACTTGAGGTGAGAGAAAGAGGGGTTTAGAAGCTGGGACTAAGTGGTTGCAGCTGCTAGGCTAATCTGTACAGTCTAGTCTAGGTCAGGAGCCCTGGTGGCCCAGTGGTTAAGTGCTCAGCTACTAACTGAAAGGCTGGCGGTTTGAACCCACCTGCCACTCCATGGGAGAAAGATGTGGTAGTCTGCTTCCATAAAGATCAAAACCTTGCAAATCTTATGAGGCAGTTCTAACCTGTCCTTTAGGGTCCCTAAGGGTCAGAATCCACTCGATGGCAACGGGGTTTAGTCTAGGTCTGGAGTCCTGGGTGGTGAGAACAGTTAACACGCTAGGCTGTTAACCAAAAGGCTGGGGGTTTGAGTCCAACCAGAGGTACCTCAGAAGAAAAACCTGGTGATCTACTTCCAAAAAACCAGCCATTGAAAACCCTGTGGAGCACAGTTCTACTCTGACATACATGGGGTCACCAAGAGTTGGAGTTGACTCAACAGCAACTGGGTTAGTCTGGGTCTTTTGACAGTGACACTACAGGTGTTCACCTGGCTAACAGAGGTCTAGGGAACCACTGCAAACGTTCCTAAGTGCTCTGACATCATTAGTGACTCTCCCTCTACTTTACGACCTTGTATTTGTATAAATTAATCTCATAAACCCTCCACACCAAATTAGTTCTTGTTAACAGTACAACAACCTGGTTGTGGCAGCAGGAACTCTTTCTTCTTAATTAATCTTATACCCATAACTATAAAGAGCATTAGAAAAGTAAAATCTTCAACACTGACATTTTATTTTTCGAACTTTTTATCATTTTTACAAAACAAAACAACAAAAAAAGCGGTATCAAAAACAGCAAAGTGTTTGCAGAATTTCTGCACCAGTTTCCAGGTAAGTCAGTGATTATGAAACTGGTGTCCATGTAAATACTGAACAGGCTGATTTCCCTCCTGGTCATGCGCATTCGGGTGATTTGTTTTGGAGCTACCGAAGACTAGTTTTTATAAGCACCAGTCATTTTTTGAGAACCGATTTGGTCCATCCAACATAGTAAACACTTCTTGCTGTGTGGCATTTTCTTTTTTTTAAAAAACACTGAGTTAAAACACAGAATGTATATTTGTTTGGATCTGAACCAAATCTTTTGAGATCCCAATTACCCTGAAGAACACTGAAAACATTTATAGGGCATATTAAGTATTAGCTCTACACCCTCATAATGAAGGCAGCTACCATATTTCTGCAGAAAACAGCATTTCATTCAGAGGCTGCCCAGAGTTTGAACTACATCATAGTTTCCACATCCTTTCTGATTTGGATTACACAAATAGGGCCACATTACTGGAACAAAAGTTTTATGCTCAGGCCAAACGGGCTCTCTATTTTACAGATTCATTTGTATAGAACAAGACGCCTTGCTCTGGACCCTGGGTGACCACAAAGAAATATGAGAAGCCATGATTAATGGATGCTGAGAAGAAGAAACATACTTAAACTTGCAGCATAGATAATCTGGAAGTGAGCAGAAACAGAACTGGAACATGGCCATGGTGCTCACCCACCATTTGTTCCAGAAACATATTTAGCTTAAATAGTGGCAGTACGGTCCAGTTTTGCAATGTTAATTAGCTGCCAGTCTCTCGTATTTTTTATAAAAATCATTGCCTGGCTAGCAGTGAGTTAGAACACTGGCCTCAAATTCTGATCAAATCTCTCAGTATTAGATTAAACAAAACAAAACAAAACAAAAAACCCAGCCAATAGGATTAAAAAATTGCACAATTAAACTTGAATGTAAATTATACTATATACAGACTGGTATACACATCACTGAAATGGTTCTGTGAACATGAAACACTTCTGTTGAAACAAAATTTCTTCTATATTATCCCAATTTTCATTAAAGGAAAACTGACACGTGTAGTTTTTATCTTTGCAGATATGAAAAAGGAAGCACGAAGGCAAAGCTGAGAGACACAGATGCTACCCACAGGGCAGCAGTGGCATTTGGTTGTTTTGGTCTTTGTACCAGCAACTCCCACAGCCCAGCAGATATCCAGTTCCTGCTGGGTTA
This sequence comes from Trichechus manatus latirostris, assembly GCF_000243295.1. NCBI lineage: Eukaryota > Metazoa > Chordata > Mammalia > Sirenia > Trichechidae > Trichechus > Trichechus manatus. Next base: position 20,955,176 of record NW_004443957.1, read on the forward strand.
GACGGTTTTCCTTGCAGTCAAGACTCGAACGATGGACCCCACTCCTCCAGCAGCAAGTGCCTGAAAAAAATCAAAAGGTAAAGGTTGATAGAATCATAAATGATCAATTCTTATATTAAGTAAAACACTTTCTTAAAAGAGGGAATGTGTGCAGCTATAGATTTTGAATTCATGAATAAATACTTCTTGAGCACCTATGATACACCAGGCACTGCTCTTGACACTGAGGACATAGTAATAAACAAAACCCTCAAAGCCTCTGCCCTCATGCACTTAAATTCCAATGAGATTCTAGTTTACATTCTAGTATGCTATTTCCAAATAACAGTAATAGGTTAAAAAAAAAATTCTGCAGCGTAATAAAACCAACCAACCAACCCCGTTGCCATCAAGTCAATTCTGACTCATGGCAACCCCATGTGTGTCAGAGTAGAACTGTGCTCCACAGGGTTTTCAATGGCTGATTTCTTGGAAGCAGATTGCCAGACCTTTCTTCCAAGGAGCTTCTGCATGGACCAGAACTGCCAATCCTTTGGTTACCGGCTGAGCACGTAAACCATTTACATCACCCAGGGACTCTTGCAGCACAATGGTCTTGCCTAAAACAGGTCCTCAAAGATAAATTTAGGACACTAGAGATATGCATATTTAAAGAAACAATGGTGATAACAGAAGTAGTAGAATTTATTTTTAAGAGCATATAAAAATTCTTGCCTCTCATTTTAAGCACACAATCTGGGATCAACCACCCCAACTTCCATTTAGATTAGAATCAAAGCTTGTCAGATTTTTTCCTCCCAAGCTAACAAGATATTATTTATAACAGCTGACTGGGAAAGTTTAACCTGACTTTATCTTAAAAAACTGGAAGTCATAATTAAGTATTAGGAATTTGAAGCTCTAGTTTACTTCTGTTCAGAAAACACTATCTTTGTGTACTGGGTACTGTGCTAGATGCTGGGGATGCAAAATTGAACAAATACAGCATCTGCTAGTCTAGTGGGAGGAGACAGACACGTAAATGTGTAATTTTAACGTAATATATGAAATGACACAGTTATGTTTAGGGTGATAAACAGTAACAAAAGTGCTGAGAAGGGTCATGTACCCAGCCTGAGGATATAGAGGAGTGTGTCAGGTAAGGCTTGCTGGAGAAAATGACACATTAAAATGATGAGTAGGTGACAGACTGAGATAAGAGGGACATGAAGGCATTCAGGCAGAGAGAGAATCATGAGCAGAGGTATGGAAGTGTGAAAATTATGGTGCGTTCAGGGACTAGGTTGGCACTACTGCAGCATAAGGGGACGAACAATGGGGAAGATGAGGCTGAACATGGAAACTGAACTTTATTCTGAGGTGAGTGACAAGAACAGATTTGGCTTAGAGAGTTCTGGTGGCTGGGTGGAGAACATATTTGAAGGAGGCAAAACTGGCAGCCGGGAGATTGGCTGGAAGCTATAGCAACAGACTAGTAGCGATGCTGTGAACAGCTGCATTAGAGATGCACCTGAGAGGATGGATTTGAGGAGTATCTAAACGATGCATTTGGCAAAAACTGGTGACCGATGTTAGGAACAAGCAGAGATGTTAACACAGTGCTTCAGTCTTCCCATCTACAAGAGGGAGTAACAGCAGGTCTTTCCTCCTATTTTTTTTAAAAACATAATTTTAAAATAATTTTATACTGAAGAAAAACTGCAATAGTAGTACAAGGAGTTCAGGAATGCCTTTCGCCCAGCTTCTCCTAATGTCCTGGTTATTCTCTACTGCAAAAGAACAAGTCATGTAGATTTATAATTCATAACTTACCTTTTCATGCCACTGCAATAACACAGCACTGCTATTATCAGAGGGGCTCTCAAAGCCTTTATAAATATACTTCATTAGGAGATCCACACCATTCTTGTCTAGAGATTGAACTGCCTTCTCAATATCATTAGCTTTAAAAGAGATGAGCACCTTCAAGACAATGCTGCCTGCTCGATCCTGAGGGTAAACAAATAACAGAACATTTAGACGCACGTGTGTGGGGTTGCAATTTTAGAAAGGCAAGGCTGCAAAGGTGACATTTGAATAAAGATCTGAAAGACCGTAAAAGAGGACGCCTTAAGGATATCTGAGGAAAGAGTGTTTCAGACAGGAAAGAACAAGTGCCGTTAGTGTATTTATGGAATAGCAAAGAGACCCAATGCCTGGAGCGGAGTGGTGGAGAATAGCAGGAAAGGAAGTCAGATAGGTAATGGGAGGCCAGATTGCGTAAAGCCTGTAGGCCACTGTAAGGATTATGGCTTTCACTCTCAGAGAAATGAGAAGATCTTGAAAGGGTTTGAGAAGAGCAGTGACATAATCTGACTTATAAGAGGATCATGTGGTTCTTATACTGAGAATAAACTGGGAGTGGGGCTGGGGGTGAGGAGGCAGAGCAGGCAAACCAATTAGGAAGTTACTGTAATAATACAGGCAACAAATGATAGTGGTTCAGCTAGCATGATAGCAAGGGAGGTGGTGAGAAGTGGACACATTCTGGACATACTTGAAGGCAGAGCTGACAGGATTTGCTAAGAGATCAGATTGTGATAGTTTATTAAATCAATGTTTAAATTTTACTTCTTGATCTTAAGAGAAAAATCCCAACAAAACAAGTAAATCAATCTGCAGTTCAATTCAACCTTGAACTACCCCTCTGAAATGTTTTATTCACTATTATTTGACTACAGATATGATATACATTATCTTTGTTCATAACGATCTTTTTTCTTTGGCAAAAGGCTGCTCCAAAAGCAGTTATTTTCTTACCCATCAAGCCAAGCAAACAGAACACTTAATTTACACTTTCTAGAATTTGTTTCTCCTTCTATTCAAGACAAAGTGATACCCTTCAGCATTCCTGCTGGTCAGGATTTTACAAAATGTTTCTACCACCTATTGTTACCTTCAGTGTAGAGAATATGCAATTACTTGATTTAGAAAAATATCTTTGCCTCCAGAGCTATAACCTCCCACCCACAAGCTGTGACAAAATTCACTCATATAAAAGCAGGAAGTGGAAAAACTGAAATTTCAATCAAGCTCCCCACAACGTTTAGAAACCAAAGGCCTTGTCCCCTGTTGCCTAGTTAATTATTATGCATTTCCCTAAATTATTATTTATACTCTTCTGTTCAGAAGATTCTTGAGTCTCCTAGGATGTATGAATAGCCACTGACAGCGGGGTCAACGCTGTGGGCTTCACTGTAAACAATAAATATATAATAAGTAAGTAAGGAAATAGGGTTCTTAAGAATTACTAAAGACTGCTGCTGGGAATGTAAATTGCACAACTTTTCTGAAGGGCAATTTGGTCATACCACATGCACAAAAGCCTTAGGGAAAAAAAGTGCATTCTTTTATCCAAAGAATGTATCCAAAGGAATGAAGAAGTTACACAAAATTGCTCATTTTAGTATAGTACAGGAAAACAATGGTCAATAATTTAAATGTGTGGTGAAAGGAGATTAGTAATATATAAACTGCAGCATATGTATACACAGCTATTAAAAATTATAAATTACTATTAAAAATTATTTCCTTATTACTAAGGAAAGAATCGCATGTACATCGCTCTAAAAAGCAGGTTATAAAATTCCATTTGGAAGCAAAAAAAAACAGAAAAAATCTTTGAGCATATAGCCACACCAAAAGGTAACAACCACTATCTCTGGGAGTTGGGATTATGGATGATTACTTTTTTAATCCCCCCATATCTCTGTGTTTTCTATAATAAATATTTAAGACTAGTTTAATTTTCAATAAATCTTTTAAAAGCAAGCAAACAGAGTCTGTTTATTTTTGTAAATGTTTTACTTATTCTTTGTTTAAATTCAACCTGCGTGGCGTCCTCTTAAAATGCCCACAGGACTGACGTCTTTGTCATTTGAACTTCTTGAACTTACTGTGTCTACCATGCAGCACTGTCGTAACTGTATACAAGCGCTATTTTTTTTTGCAAATTTTAACTTATCAAACCAAACTGTAAGCTCTTTCATGTCAAAGAGAGTAAATAATTAAAATATTTGTTGATTCTGTGAACCTTCACAGGCTTTTGGTCTGAATGAAGATATCAGCAGGGATCACCATGCTGTCTGTGACTCACCTTCACTGCCTGACTCTTGGTGTTGATAGGGGGGTTTTTCAGAGCTGCCTGTAGAGCGGCTGTCATGTTTCCTGTGAGGGAGATTAAGGGCATAACGGCAAAGGGCTGCCCTCAGGTAAGCATTATAACCTTTGGGAACCACTGGCTTTCAGGACGACTTTATGTATAAAGAGAAAAAATTACTATGTTCACTATGTTCAGTATTGGAAATTCAATGTGCTGGCTTCAAGGCTGTCAATCAAAGGTTAAAATACCAAAAACAAAAGAGAACATTAGACTTTTAATGTTTTTAATACAACAAAGACCATTTTACCCTTGGTTCTTAACTATCAAGCAGCCCTGGCGGCATAGTGGTTAAGCACCTGGCTGCCAACTGAAGGTCAGCGGTTCGTAAATTCAAGGCTCCAAGGCAGAAAGTCGTGGCAGTCTGCTTCTGTAAAGATTAACCCATTGCCACTGAGTTGATTCCGACTCATACAGCCTTGGAAACCCTATGGGGCAGTTCTACTCTGTCTATAGGGTCACTATGAGTCGGAATCTACTCAACAGCAATCGGTTTAGTTTTTTTGTTCTTAACTATCAAATGAACACCTTGATAACCTTCCACTTTCCAGTGAGACACACATGCACATTATCCAGAGTGGTACGGAAGAAAATCTAAAATATATATATTAGAATTATTAAATTCCAAAATGAAACAGCCTGCCATCAACCAAAATACATCTTTTTATGTGTTTCTAACTGGGTGGGTGGGGGGCACCAAACTTTTACCAGAATTATATTCTATATTAATTGAAATGCTGGTTGAAAATGCTGGCAGATTACCCAGCTAATCTGAATGATATACATTAGTAATCTCTTAATATTGATGAAAAGAGGCATTACAGAAAGTGTAATAATTCATACGACCCTTAGGTGGTGGCTTAAATGTTCTGTTTTGGATATTTTCTTTCATATTTCATAAAGGTTATTCAAACTGTCTTAGACTATATCTATTAAACTCAGTCTCTCTTTGAAAGCACCAGTGAGTAAGCAAACATAAGAAACAGTAAGCCAATCAGACTGTCAGAATGTACAGTCATTCCCCTAAAAGGAAAACCACACAGAGTTCACTTGTTTCCTCCATCTCTAGTGCCTGATGCCCTCAGTGCAGGCAGGGCTGTCTCCCTCGGTTATAACAAGGGTAGGAGAGACAATATATTTGAAGATGAATTGATGTAACAGCAGACCCCACTGATACGGGTACAGTAGTACCATTTAAGAGTCACTACAAATCACCTAAAATATGTTAAACTGGTCTCACAAAACATTTATCCATCACAAAGAATGTTTAGAAAAAGGAGTAATAATCACCACTTATCTTCTGAAGAGAAAGGTCTAATAAATCTATGGTTGGTGGTAAACTGTTATTTTCAAGTCTGCATGAACTTCTAGAGAAGCACGCCTTTTGTGGCTCATTAAGATGCAAAACATTTCACAAACATTTAAATAATGCAAAATAGTAACAGCTGATTGTGAAAGTTGCAGAAACCAAAGGAACATCTGCATGTTGATAAACGTTTAATGCTGTATTTTAGGTGCCTTTAAGACTGGATATAGCTGATACCAAATATTTTCACTCATATATTTTCTCCATTATAATTTAATAGGACATCGATGAGGAAAGAGTATAAAAAGCTTTCCTTATCGTAAACATACGCTCAAGAAAAATTTGAAAAGTATAAAGTTCAGTCATTGAGAATCTCTCAAACTACAGCTTGTTACTGCAACATCTACATTTTTCTAAAAAGATCTGATGCAAGTGCTAATTACAAGGTATGAATATTCAGATATGCAAAAATAAAAACCAGGAACTGGCAGTTTAACTGAAATGGAAACAATTTCAGGATTACAAAAGCGATTCTGCTTTATAGAAATGACTTATCTTCTATTTTATTCATTGGGGTTTATTTGAAGTATTTCTAGTGATTCTGCATATGCATTCCATTTTCTCTGTATTGTCCCCTTCTTAGCAGGTAAAGCGCTTCAAGCTTCCTTCTCGGGAGTTTTGAGGTTTTTGTAGTCACTTCCCTCCTCCGATTACAAATTCTGTGCAACCTCTATTTTGCCAAATTCTTTCTCGTTATTGAAAAAAAAAAAAGGAAGAAAAGAAAAAAGCCCACGGGCTGAAAAGACACAGGGCTTCAATTCTGCGAACCGCCCCAATCCTCCTGGCAAGTAATAAACTAGCCTAACGTTACCAGAAACAAAACATTAACAAACCACCACCACCACCAACCCTCCTCCCCACCAAAAGCACTAAAGAAAGACGCCAGCAATCAGAAACTTCTGGTTAATGTGACCCAGCAAATACCGTTCTGGGGAGGAACACTAAACCTCCCGGGGCAGTGACAAGCGCCAGATGTCGCCCCAGCACCGCGAGGGCGCGGCCGGCAAAGCGAGCTCCCGGGGGCAGCCGCTCCACGCGCAACCTGAGGAATCCCGGGCGTGGGAAGCGCGGCGCGAAGGGCAAGCTGCCGACAGCGGGAACCTGGGGTCCCGAAGCGGCTCGGTTAGAAAGGGAAGAGCCTCTCCCTCTCAGAATGGGGGACCGCAATCAGATAGGTTCACTGCGGGCCGCTGGGCGGCAATTCCGCGCCCATCCCCGCGAGGGGCCCGTGGTCCTCAGACCCTGCAGGGCGGCGGGGTCCGGGGAGAGGGGTCGGGTGGGGAGGGAGCGAACGCAAGGATATTGTCGCAGGCAAGAGTCCACCTCGCCCTCGTCGGGCCCGGCTTGGCCGTCGCCCCCATCTTCCTCGTCCACGAACTTGTTCTCGTCGTACTCATCCACGTCCACCTTCCGGAACCGGGCCGACGACACCGTGTTCTTCGACATCTCCGATCCCCACCGGTGGCAAAGGCCTCCTCTCGGTGCTACCTCTACCAGAGCAACCCCTGCCCAGCAGGAACCCACAGGCTGTCGCCTCCACTTCCCTCTTCCGCTCTGGGGCGTCGCCGGCAGCAGCGGCTTGGGCGGTTCTGGGCCTGCGCGCGGGCCCGGCTCCGGCCTCCTCAGGTTCAAGCACTTCTCCAGCCTACGCCGCCCCCGCTCTCCCGGGGAGCGCGCGCGAGGGAGGGAGCGCGCAGGACCCAATGCGCAGGCGCGGACTCTCTGCAGGAAAGGGGCAGGGCTGGAAGAAGGAGGCGGGGGCGGGATAAGAGGGAAGGCACAAAGCAGAGGAGAGAGGCGATTGGTCGCCCAAGTGCATCACGTGATCCACAGGGGGTTCCCATAGAAACGCTTCTCTGCGGTCCAGCCTGGGGGGTCCTAGGTCGGCGGGGATGGGCACCGGGGGCGGGTGGCTTTGGCTTTTGCTGCCGCTACCGCCTCCGCTGAGCAGTCATTGGAGTCCTGCGTAAGGTCCGGCTGGCCCAGACTTGTCAGTGTGGTGGGATGGGCTGGTTGCCGGACCCAGTCCCCTGCAGTCGGCAGAAGAATGGGGCGGAGTCGTGCACGCCTGGGTGCCCAGCATCGTGCTAGTTGTCGAAGACATCGCTTCAGAACGTGCTCTGCCCGGGGCTGCATTCCCTAGCTGGGAGCCCCTTCCCCGAGGGTAGAACTACGCTGCATGCCCAGTGAGAGGTTTCCAAGGACGGAGTCAAAAGGTCATATCTTATCTCTCAGTGCTGGTGATAGCATCGTGACGGGACCTGCAGAACCTAAACTCGGTATCATATCTATTGGGAGAGAGGGGAAGGTGTCTGGGCAGGGCTGGAGTCAGGTGGCAAAACTGGGGTGAACGTGTAGAATTTGGGGTAGGATCACTCATCACTGATACCTGAAAATAAGTGGTTGGAGCAAGAATGCCAGAGAAAGGTGGGGCGAGTTAGGCTCTGGTGCTGAAGGAAAACCAAATGTGTCTGGAATAGTAGAAACCAGATCTTTAAGATTTGTGTTTATGATTTACATGACCCCACTAGACCAGCTTTTTAACTATATTTGACATCCTTATTTCTGAGAGCAGAGCTCTTATTGAGGAGGTAAAGGCACTAAGGAGGAGGTAGTTGTGCTCTGTGTATTACATAAACTACAAATTAAAAGTCCAAATATTTGCAGAATACAATTAATTTGGACATTTCGTTGGACATTGCTTGGGTGGTTTCATATTTTCCTGCCATCCTATCAGTCCAGTTTAGTTCCACCTCTAGGAGAAGGCCAGCTGTTACCCCTGGTTGAGTACTCCAATCCCTGGTTTCCTATGATGTATAGAAAAGCGTCCTGGGCTTTGAAGCAGAAGACCCTGGCTTGAGTCTTGGTTCTTCCACTTATAATCTGTATAATCTGTTTTAATTGAGGCATGCCACTTAAAATTCTGAATCTCAGGTTCTTTATCGCTAAAATGGGGATAATAATGATCACTTAACCGGATTGTTCTGAGGTTTTAAATACACAAAAGTGTTTTGAAGCTCTAAAATTTTACATAAATGTAAAATGCATATTACCTGTACCATTGGCTTTGGCATTGGTCTTATAGCTTACTTAATGATATATCATGTTTTATCTTGCTCCCAGAGGAGATTGCAAAATTCTGGAGGACAGAGACCTGGCATATTTATTTTGTATCTTCCTTTACATGCAGAAGATATTGAATAAATGCTTGATGAATGAATGAAGTGTGAAAGGCAGTACAGGTTGAGGGTCACACTGAGAATGATGAATCAGTAAGAAGAGAAAAATGTCAAATCAAACCTTTATGTTATGTATACATATATGTGGAAAGAGGGGGAAAAAAGGAGAAGGGAGAGAGAGAGAGGGAGAGACAGACAAACAGACACTCCTCAAGAATGGAATGCTTCCTTTTATCTTGGGAGGAAAAAGCAATGTGGCTTTTTTTCTTTTCCCAATTAAATCACCCTTCTAGAAGATAAAGAATTAAGATGATAAAAGTGACATTTCCTTAAATTGACATTCAAATTAAAAACTCCCTAGGATTCTCTTAAAACAGCAAAGGAAAATTTTCTACCTGTTGGTAATACTTATTTTAAAATGTCATATACCAAAGTATCAGGTTATTACTATGTTGAATGGCTTTATATAACTTAGAATAAAGATGTATTTTAATATTTTTTCTCCATTTCAATCTTTTGCTAACTTTAGCACAAACTAAACAATATTCTTCTCTAGATGCTAAAGATTGTACTTTTTGTAGTTTTAAATCAAGATTTTCTTTGAAGAGAAAATTGAACATGAAAAGCACTGTTGAACAAATGGAAACAAAGATTGCAGAGCTAATTCATTCCTTTCTTACATTTCTATTCTTTTGTATTAATTCTTATTTAGGAAATCTTTTTTTTCTCTCTTATTTTGGAACTGGGAAAGACTCCTTCGATTAAAATCAATTTGAGAGAATAGTGAGAAGAATTTTAAAAATTGGGGATACTCAGTGGTATAATTGTTTTGATTGCTCAGAATGTGTTGAATGTGTTACATACAATTAATTCTCAGCCCCAAAATGTATATTACATTTCAGATGTCAAAAGGTCTTTTTCCAATGCAGTATTTTTTATTGTCTCACAGTGATCTAAGTGCCTCGTATATTAGGTACTCAGTAAATTTCTATTGAATAAATTTATGATCTGACAAGTTACTTTTGGAATCATATTTAGAGACTGAGTATTTTTGAATGGATACATTCCAGCTGCCCCTTGGAAACCCTATGGGGCAGTTCTACTTTGTCCTATAGGGTGGCTATGAGTCAGAACTGACTCAACAGCACATAACGACAACAACATGCCTGCTAGCTAATAGTTAAATATTTATAAAGCCTCAGGGAATTTTTTTTTTTTTTTGGGAGAAACTTGTTCTTAATTATCTTTTAATTAACAAATTGTTATCTCACTTCGTGTTAACAATGATAATTAATTTTAGATAATAGTATTCTACCTATTTTAATGTTTTAAATGAGTGCTTACTCTTGACATAAAGTATTCATAAGGTTTTAAGACATTTTATTTATTGTGCGAAATAACTTGGTTTGGTCCAATATCAAAGCAAGACTGAATCTGAGTTTTCTCAAGATTAATGCTACATGATAGTCTGTAGCTCCTTTTTATTTTCTGTAAAGAAGCAAAGAGCCAAGAATCATTTGAGTTAGAAGGGAGTCTGATAAATTTATCTTATAATAGGTCTTTCTTTTCAGATTTTTTAAAACCAAGTACTCTCCGATGTGCGTCTTTTCCCCAAAATTGCCACTAAATGCTTAAAAAACAAACCAAGACATTAAATCCTGCCAGCACAGCACCATTATTTTTATTATCTGAAATGGAAGTATACTCAGTTTTAAACAAATATGTCAAATGTGTATTATAAATACAAAATAAAGAAAATCCAGTTCTGGTGATGATTTAATATCAGTATTCTCTAGCAACATAACTACTATAATATAAAGATTCTTATCATATTTCTATAAACTATGTTATGGTTTAATTCCTACTTAACGTCCAAACCAACTGATTCTGTGCCGAAACAACCAACCTTCAAAATTTCAAGTTTTTTCTTTGTTATTATTTTTTAGCTTTATGTAACTTTATGATTACTCACTGAAACAGAATAGATAGGGTGAAATATTTTTCAGTAGGACCTTTCATTAGATAATAATACTTCAGAGATTAAAAAAACTATAAAACTATAAAAACTCTTGTCTCAGGGTAAGTGTTTAGTGCTGAATGAAAGAGTAAACATTGTTTTGGAAACATTGTTGTGAGTGAGCCTTTTTTCCATTTAATTTTATAATGGCTATGAGGATATAAGGAGTCCTGGTGGTGCAGTGGTTAAGAGCTCAGCTGCTAACCAAAAGGTTGGCAGTTTGAATCCATTAGCTGCTCCTTGAAACTCTATGGGGCAGTTTTACTCTGTCCTATAGGGTCACTGTGTGTTGGAATCGACTTGATGGCAACAGGTTTTGGTTTGGTTTATGATGATTTAAAGGGAAGCTATTGATTTAAAAAATATTTATCTTGTATTCTTTCCCATTATTGGGTCTCTTATTAATGATAATAGTTATTTTAAGATTGCATCTCTTGTCTCAATATATCATCAAACTATTTGAAATAATGATAATTTACATTTTCTCTCCCAATATTTATATCATTTATTTTTCTTATCTTATTACATTAGCTAGAATCTTGAAAATGGTATTGAGAAGTTGGGTGATAGTAGGCTTCCTTGTTTTGTTCCTATTTTAATAGAAATGTTTTTGGTATTTCACCAGGTGATATTATATTTACTATTGCTTTATGATCTTTAGGAATGACTGCTAAATTTATCAAATGCTTTTTTGAGTATCTAATGATAAAAATCATATCATTTTAAGCTTTTAATTTATGAAAGTAGTGAATTATCTAGTTTTCTACATTGAAACATTCCCACATTCCTAGAATGCACTCTGTTTGGTTATTAAATGTTATTCTTTTAATTCCTTGCTGGATTTGATTAGCTTATATTTTGTTTATATGGTTCAGAATCTATATTTTTAAATAAGATTGGTTCATAGTTTTATTTCTTTGTGCAATTTTTATGTGGTTTTGATATTAGGGTTGGTCTAGCTTTGTCAAATGAATTAGGAAGGTTTGCATATTTTTCTTATGGTTTGGAATAGTTTTTAATAATAGCCAGTTCTGATGCTGTTTGTTCTGTCTTAGTCATCTAGTGCAGCTACAACAGAAATACCACAAGTGGATGGCTTTAACAAAGAGAAGTTTATTTCTTCACAGTAAAGTAGGCTAAAAGTCCAAATTCAGGGCATCAGCTCCAGGGGAAGGCTTTCTCTCTCTGCAGCCTTCTCATCAATGTTTCCCCCGACTAGGAGCTTCTCCATGCCGAGACCCTGGATCCAAAGGACATGCTCTGCTCCTGGCACTGCTTTCTTGGTGGTATGAGGTCCCGCTGTCTCTCTGCTCACTTCTGTCTTTTATATCTCAAGAGATTGCCTCAGGACACAATCCAGTCTTGTAGATTGAGTCCTGCCTTACTAACACAACTGCCACCCATCC
>NW_004443957.1:20967441-20998991 GCF_000243295.1 Trichechus manatus latirostris
TGAGTCCTGCCTTACTAACACAACTGCCACCCATCCTCCCTCATTAACATCATAGAGGCAGGATTTACAACATACAGGAAAATCACACAATACCAGGAACCATGGTCCATTCAAACTGATACACACATTTTTGGGGCGACATAATTCAATCCATAACATGTTCATTGAAAATTATAGAATATACCTGCAAAACTATATGGGCTTGCTAATCTTGGTAGAGGTAGGTCTTTGATCACCTTTATTTTCTATGGTTATTGATTTGTTCAGCTTTCTCTCTCATTTTGATATAATTTTAGACTGTATATTTTCCTAGAAAAATCATACAGTTCATCTAGATTTCCAATTTATTGGCAAGAAGTTGCACAAAATATTTTCTTATAATTACTTTAATATCTTCCATGGCCATGGACATTCTACTTTTCTTGTTGCTACTATGTATTTACTATTTAAGCAAAATACTAAAAGCAATCTTTTTATCCCCCTCAGCTGATTGCTACAAATTCTAGTAATTTATATCTTTAGTTCTTATAGAAAATAGCCGTCTCAAACTCATAGTTTTGATGTTATTTGAAAGATACTGCAACCCCTATGCTTTCTCATTTTTTATCCTTATCCTGTTAATATTTTATTAATAATAGCAACCACTTTGAGTGGTTCCTATGTGTCAGACATTTGATCAATAGGCCCCATACTCACATTATTTAATTCTCATAATAGCTCTAAAACCCATTGCATTGAGTCGATTCCAACTCCTACTGTCCCTATGGGACAGTGTAGAACTGCCCCATAGGGTTTCCAAGGAGCAGCTGGTGGATTCAAACTGCCGACCTTTTAGTTAGCAGTCAAAGTCTTAACCACTGCACCACGCTGTACTAGCTCTAATCCGAGTCCATTCCAACTCATAGCGACCCTATAGCTCTAGGGCCTAGGAATTAGTGTTCCCATTTTATGGATGAGGAAACTAAGGCTTAGAGAGATTATGTAACTCAGCCAGAAATATTCAGTTAATTAGCAAATGGCAGACTGGTATGGGAACTAGGTCTGTTAGATTAAGCTTGTGCTCTTAATCACCAGTTTCTACTTTCATAAGTCTTCCCACTGTTCTCAACTATAATACTTACCTTTGTGCTAAAAATAAGGATATAATCATGTATCAAGGGTCAAAATAAACCACACAATAGCTTAAAAGGAACTATAAATTGTTAACCTGAAAAAAACCTTATTAAAATTTTTTAAAGGATACTTGTTTGCTTTTCAGATATACCTGTGAGCTTTCTCTACCTTTTCTCAGTATTCGAGACTAGACATAGAGCCTGTTATGTAGTATTTAGTCTGCCACCAAAGATAGCACTTTTTTGGTGTATGGAGCGATAACTAGGTGCTAATTAGTAATTTCAATGAATTTTAACTAAATGGGGCAATAAAGCGATGTTCCATTGCCTGGGATCCCTGATTTGGTACATCCCTGATAGTAAGGGACATTCAAGGTGTAAGATAATCCCAGGATTTATATTTGATATGAGGTCCTGGGTAACACGGAGTAGGGTAGGGAAAGGGCCAACGCTGTAGGATCTAGAACCTACTTAAGTTCTCCACCCTAGCTTACCACAGCCTACCTGGCTCCCATAGTCCAGAGGATGCCTGTTGGGCAGGTGGTTTGAGTAGAATTACAGAAAAGCCACAGGACAGGTATTAACTAGATATTGACTTTTCCACTACAGTTGAAAAATAGACTATCTTTCAATTATAGTGAGTCTGCATTATTAATTAGAAAGGCATTCAAGCATAATGATTAAGAATGGGTCCTGGAGCTAGACCTCCTGGGTTTGGGTTTTAGCTCAGCCATTTATTACTTGGACCATTACTTAAACTCTTGGTACCATAATTTCCTTATCTGTAACATGGATATTATAATAATACTGTTATGAATTGAATTGTGTCCCCCCAAAATATGTGTTGTAAATCCTAACCCCTACACCTGTAGTTATAATCCCATTTGGAAATGGGTTTTCTTTGGTATGGTAAGAGGCTTTATCAGTGTAGGGTGTGTTTTAAACCAATCACCTTTGAGGTATAAAAAGAGCAGATTAAGAGAAGCAAGCAAGCAGAGATGGGAGAACATAGGTGCTAAGCCACATGAAGATTGCTAAGGAAGAAACTGAAAAGAAACAAGGATTTTCCTCAGAGCCAACAGAGATAGAAAGCCTTCTCCTAGAGCCAGCACCCTGAATTTGGACTTCTAGCTTCCTAAACTATGAGAAAATAAATTTCTGTTTGTTAAAACCACCCATTTGTGATATTTCTGTTAGAGCAGCACTGGATAACCAAGACATCTACCTCACAGGATTGTTGGGAGGATCAAGTACTCAGAAAAGTGCCTGACATACAGCAAACTCAGGTAATTGTAATATTATTATTATTTTTTTTGCTGTTAACATTCTGGGTTTCTTTTTTTTTAAATTTATTTTGTTGTGGTTGAGAATACACACAGCAAAACATGCACCAGTTCAACTGTTCCTACATGTACAAATCAGTAACATTGATTACATTCTTCAAGTTGTACAACCATTCTCACTTTCTCAGTTATTCCTCCTCCATTAACATAAACTCACTACCCCCTAAGGTTCCTATCTAATCTTTGCAGTTACTGTTGTCATTTTAATCCCCTATAGTTCTTAAAAGACCACAATGCTCACAGCAGACATTTTTCACTAATTTAGCGAAACTATTGGTTTTAAGAAGACTTTAGGGGATATTTTTGGTTTAAGTTTTAAAGATTATCTCAGGGCAGCAGTTTCAGGGGTTCATCCAACCCCCATGGCTCCATAAAGTCTAGAGTCGGTGAGAATTTGAAATTGTGTTCTGCATTTTCCCCTTTTTGATCAAAGAGTCTTCTATAGAATCTTTGATCAAAATGTGCAGTAATGGTTGCCAGGCATCATCCAGATCTTCTGGTTTCATGGCAAAGGAGGCAGTTGTTCATGGAGGTAATTAGCCACACATTCCATATCCTCCACTTATTCCTGACACTCCTTCTTCCTTTGTTGCTCCAGGCAAATAGAGAGTAATTGTCATGCCTTGGATGGTCACTTGCAAGCTTTTAAGACCCCAGGCATTATGAAATGAACTAGGAGGTAGAACGGAAGCATTAAACACGTTATTAGGCCAATTAGCTGGGATGTCCCATGAAACCATGACCTTAAATCTCCAAACCAAGGAACCAAATCTCAGATTTTTGGTTGTACATAATCAGCCTCAGCAGCTACTTTTTTTTTTGTTGTTGTTGTAAATGTATCTATCACGCAACTTTTGCCAAGTCAGCTTTTTACAGGTGTACAACTTATTGACATCAATTACAATCATTAGCTGTGCAACCATACCCTTAATCAGTGTGATTTTTCCATCACTGTTAACCTGCTCTTTCCCCCTCCCTCCCACCTCTGGTAACCACTAATAAACTTTGGTCTCTATACATTTGCCTTTTCTTGTCTTTTTATATAAGTGAGGTCATACAATATTTGTCCTTTTGTGATTGACTTATTTCACTTAGCATAATGTCTTCAAGCTCCATCCATATTGTAGCATGTATCAAGACTTCATTTCTCCTACTGGCAGAGTAGTAGTCCATTGTATGCATGCACCACATTTTGTTTGTCCATTCATCTGTTGATGCCATTTAGGTTGTTTCCATCTTTTGGCTATTGTGAATAGTGCTGCAGTGAACATTGGTGTACAAGTCTTTGTTTGAGTCTCTGCTTTCAAGTCTTTGGGGTATATACCCAGGAATGGAATTGCTGGGTAGTTCTATTTTTAGTTTTTTGAGGCATCGCCACACTGTTTTCCACAACAGCTGTACCATTTTTCATTCCACCAGCAATGGAAGAGGGTTCTAATTCCCCCACACCCTCACCAACATTTGTTATTTTCTTTCTTTTTTTCAATCTTAGCTGTCCTAGTGGGAATGAAATGGTATCTCATCATGGTTTTGATTTGCATCTCTCTGATGGCTAATGATATTGAGCATCTTTTCATGTGTTTGATGGCCAGTTGAATGTTCTCTTTGGTGAAATGTCTATTCAAGTCCTTTGCCCATTTTATGATTGGGTTATTTGTCTTTTTGTAGTTAATTTGTCGAAAGTTTTTTATCTATTTTGGTTATTAGATTCTTATCGGATGTATGATTTCCAAAGATATTCTCCTAGTCAGTAGCTTGTCTTTTCACTTTTTTAGGTAAAGTCTTTTGAAAACCAGAAGTTTTTAATTTTTATGAGTCCTATTTATTTATTTTGTCTTTTGCTGTTTGTGCTTTTGTTATTATATTAGATAATCCATTGTTAAAAGCTAGACTTGACAGCATTGCCCTGCATTTTCTTCTAAGAATTTTATCGCTTTAGTTTGTACATTTAGGTCCTGAATCCATTTTGAATTTGTTTTTGTGTATGATGTGAGGCGTGGATCCTGTTTCACTTTTCTGCATGTGGTAATCCAGTTTTTCCAATACCGTTTATTGAAGAGAGTCTTCTTTCCCCATCAAATGGACTTAGCACTCTTGTCAAAAATCAATTGACCATAGATGTGTGGGTTTATTTTTGGTCTTTCAATTCTATTCCATTGGTCTATGTGTCTATTGTTATACCACTACCATGCTGTTTTAATTACGGAAGCTATATGTTTTAAAATCAGGAAGTACAAGTCCTCCTACTTTGGTCTTCTCTTTCAACATTGCATTAGCTATTTGAGGCCTCTTGCCATTCTACATGAAGTTGAGGATTGTTTTTTCCATTTCTGTAAAGAAGGTTGTTGGAATTTTGATCGGAATTGCATTGAATCTATAGATCACATTGAGTAGTATTAACTTCTTAACAATATTGTCTTCCAATCCAAGAACACAGAACATCTTTCCATTTATTTAAGTCTTCTTTAATCTCTTTCAGCAGTGTTTTATAATTTTCATTGTGTAAGTCCTTCACGTCCCTGTTTAGATGTATTCCTAGATATTTTATTCTCTTAGATGCTATTGTAAATGGAATTGTTTCCCTTATTTCCTTTTCAGATTTCTCATTGCTGGTGTATAGAAACCCAACTAATTTTTGTTAGTAATATTATTTTTAATTAGGATAGTTTATCATGTGGCTTTCCTTAAAACAGGTGGAAATAAAATGATTGGTTCCATTCTCTGAGTTAAATGTTTTGAACTGA
The DNA here is from genome assembly GCF_000243295.1 of Trichechus manatus latirostris. Lineage (NCBI taxonomy): Eukaryota > Metazoa > Chordata > Mammalia > Sirenia > Trichechidae > Trichechus > Trichechus manatus. Next base: position 20,972,641 of record NW_004443957.1, read on the forward strand.
ATCGTAATGGATCAGAAAAGGTTTATGACAGCAGTTTAAAGAGATAAGAATTGCTCCCAGGCTGGCAGGATTAGATTGTAGCTTGATGAAACATACTAACATCCATAGAAAATTGATGTCAGCCACGATAGGAGTTGGCTATAGAAGCTTATATTCCCTTCTGCAATCTGGGCACACCCCAACTCTGTACAGGGGACAGGTATCCTTGTGCATAGCCCACCATTTCATTCCAAATAGCAGGTATCTGTCCCCACTGCAATAAGCAATCTGATAGGACTAAGCTCTTGGATCACATGATGAACTCCTCTAATCTACAAAACAACCTTCTGATTGTAATTTGGTTTCTCATGTAGTTTATCTATATGGAGAGGCTATATTGGCTAGATGACTTGAATGTACAGCTGCAGATCGTTCTAAGTCTCACTAGAAATTTATACATTAGCTTTTACATGTTAATCTTAGGATTGCTTTGTTAATGCAAGTCTGTCCCTGATTAATAAATCCACTCTCCTTGTACTAAGTATGTAGTTGAGCCTACAAAGCTGAGAGCCAAACCCTGAACCATGGTAGATTCACCAAGATAATGCCCTGCTGGCCCTTTTCAGAGAACCACACCACAGGCTTTACTTCATTGGCTGGAAGTGATTTGTATTTTCCTTATTTGGAGTTTCCATATGTGTGTTAGTGTTGATATTCGTTAATATCACTATTGCCAGTTTGCTGAAGTGATGTGGAGCATCCCAACTTCTCTCCCTGAATCTTTGGGCCAGCTTAACATGACCAGGAAACCATTGAGTGGCAAGCAGTAGACTGAGCAATATAGGAAGAAAGACCTAGTTACTGCCCTGTAAGATCTCACTTTGTGGAACTGTTGTTCTGCTGTATGCCAAATTATAGCGAACAGAGCTGAAAGGAACCTTGAAGATGAACTAGCTCATTTTTCCTCCCATTTTACAGATGGAAAAGCAGAGGTTACTTCTCTACAGCCATATTTTCTTTATGGTCTGTTAATAGTCCCTGTCTAAGGCTTAAGTATATTCACCTGGTCTCAGGTGACCTTTCAGTAACATTCCTCTTCCTCGCCTGAGTCTCATCTGACCAGTACAAAAATTTAACTGCCAAAGGCACTTTCTTTCCTAAGGTTCTGGCAACATTTCTCTCTTTGTTACATACCATTGATATCCAGGTTCACATTTGAAGTATAATTGCATCTTTGATTTCAGACTGTGTTTCTAATTGCATCCTTTGTAGCCTGACTGATGTAATGATCTTTTTGACCACTTTGGAGATAGATTTCATGGTAACTAATCAGATCTCTTTTTATCATGGTCAGAGATGCTGAATTTGTCATGTTGTGGTCCTTGTTTTTGACTCTGTACCCCTAACTTTAGACATACTGTTTCATGATCTAATAATAAACTTCAGCAGCACCTCTTTAAATAATAATCACTATATACCCACAATATGATTATATTTGGTTAATTCTATAAAAATTTGTAGACAATAAAAATTTCTTTTAATATTTTTATTCATGTTTGTTTTAATCACAGTAGCAGCTTATATTCATAAAACAATTTTTTTCTTTCCTTTCTTTTCTCTTTTCCTTCTTTTTGGGTATGCAATATTATGTGTTTTAAGTTTCTTCTTCTAATGGCAAAACTGTCTTATTAGCTTAGCATTACTTTTTTACATATATTTAAAAAAATTTAATAGCAAGTTATAAATGAATGTCCATTTTCTTGTAATGCATCTTTGCATATTTCCAAGAGGGAAGTGAGACAGCAAATGTGAATTAACATAGCATAAGCAAAGTGCATTCATGTAAATGCTCAGAGGGTTAGTCAGGGAGCACTTCCTGGGAGAATTATGCTTTGAACAAGATTTTAAGAGAGGGTACAGATATGAACTGGTAAAGAGGAAGGGGTCCGAAAAGTGGGAAGTGTTACTTACAAATTATGCACTGGGGAGCTGTATCAGAAGTAGGTGGAATGGGTGCTAGGAAAAATAATACCCACTGCAGAATGTTTAATCAGGCACTTGACTACTTTTCCTAAATTTCCTAAGGGGAAAGCCAAAAAGGGGAGAGAGACAGTGCTTCCCCTATTGGAGCTTCCAGTCTTGCTGTTGAGACAAGGCAACAAAAAGACAAAGGAGGAGCCTTGAAAACCAGTGAGAGTGGTTTGGATCTTATAGGTATGAAATGGAGGGAGCCCTTGAGAGTCTCCTGTATCATTCTGCTTCTATAATTTGCTCAGGCGAAAGAGGCCTGAGCTGGGAAAGATCAAACGGAGTGGGTGGCTAGGTTTCAGAATCAATTTTGTAGCTATATAATATCAATTAGCAGAAGAGCTTTTCCTCACACAAAACTATTTTGAATCACTTTAGAAAAAATAGGCTGCCTAAAATCTTTTGTCCGTGATTAACAATGAATAGAAAATTACTGGTTTGCTCTTGCAAACAACACTTAATGTCAGTAACTTCAGGCAAGTTTTGCAATTTTACGGTAAATTTTTATACTGAAACCAGTTTAGGAAGCTATTTAGTCCATGGTTTTTTTTAGTGGAAAGATGATGTGGGTAGACTAGAATAATGACATTACTTTTCTGCACCAAAATATTAGCAAGGTACTAATGGCTCCAATTTGATACTGTCACTTCAAAAAGTAAAGGAGAGCGATCAAGTTGCTTATGAAAACATTTTAGATTATGTGAAAAATAGCATCACTTTATAATAGTTGATATAGGAAATAATTTAGGTTTTGCTTTTAGTGCATTGATTTATCTCCATCTTGAATCAGGCCTAAAAGAGAAAGTTTCTAGATTTTTCTTGCTATGTATGAAGTTCTCTGATAATTATTTGATCTCAGGCCGTAGAGATGTAGATTGTATTTTCTCCCTTTCCTCCTCTTCTTTTCATCCGCCTCTTTGCTACTTGCAAATTGTTCTGTGATTTCCACTATCTCCACTGTCTTTCCAGTGGGAGGTCTCCAGAGGTCCTTGGTTTCTTGGAACGACATTTGAGGCATGTTTAAGTGCCTTACAACATTCCTGGGTTTAGATGGGTTTTGATTCACATGGATTGGTGGTAGGTCTCTGAAAGGCACCAGCACAAAAATGATAGGAATCCTGGGGTCTGGGATCAGGCTGGGTAGTATCTGTCCACTTGTCACTGGAAAAAATTATCTGGGAAAGACATTGTTTAAGGGATAGCTCTCTAAAGCTGACTGAACTTTTAGGTTGTGATTCTCTTTTGTCTGGGGAAGAACATCAGTGAAATAAGGCTTCACTCCTGCTCTGGTATTGATTTCATACGCATTGTGCCTGTCAGCCAGTGCTCTTCCAGGTAAAATAGGCTGGAAAACGGTTGATCCTGAGACACCACTCACAAAGTTGTTGAGGAGAGAATGCCAAATCCCACCACTTATTGGACTCAAAGTGACCTGCGGCCATAAACTGGCCAGGCTCTGGAGAGCTTCACGGTTCCACGCTGAGGCAGGAAAGTCAGTCTCAGTGCGATAGAGCTGAGAAAAGTAAATACTATGAATAACGTTTGGATACGTCATCCGGAAATTGTACATTTTGCTGATGCAGCAGTGGGTAGCTTCATTACAAGGAGAGTTGTTGGAATACAGAATGATGTGCCTGATGCCATCGTTATTGTATAAGGCTGAGTCAAGATAACTTTTTGTCTGAAATAGCATTGATTCTGGATGAATATGGCTCTCAGTGCAACTACTAGCATGGCCCTTTTGCACCAGGCTGCCAGAAGAAGTTTTTAGTTCATAAAATAAGAGGTGTTTTGTTTGAGGATGCACTGGCCCATAAGCGAATCCAAAAGTCTGATAAAGTTCTGTGTAGGCAACTTTTGCTTCTTCACCTGTTCGAATATGGTAAGGGCAATTAGAACAATCTAGAGAGAAGCTAAGCCAGTAGTAAGGTTTTACTGTTGTTCCACAGTTTGCTAGGTATTCCTCATATAAAGGCTCCATTTCCAGTTTTATTGTCTTCTAGCTGCAACCCTAGAAAACGAAGAGAAATTATATGTAAAACCATACAGGAAAAACTAAACACAATGCATTAATTTATTGTCATATCATCCTTTAAAGGAGGTAGCACAATAACTAAAGTAGCATCTTTGATTCTAAAAGGGAGTGATATCCATAGACCAGAAAGTTCAGAATCCATCTTTATTTAGACTCCTGGGGGTAGGGAGGAAACAAAAGAGAAAGGCATGTGGTTAAGATTGTGTGTCAACTTGGCTGGGCCATGATTCTCGGTATTTTAATGTAATCACTCCCATGATTAAATATACTGTAAGTAGCCAGTCAGATAAAAGGGAGTCTCCTTGGGGGTGTGGCCCGAATCTGTATATAAGCAGACGTTCTGGCTTTTTGCTCTCTCTGGATCCTGCGGCTGCTTCCTGTCGTCTCATCTCCCGTTCTTGGGACTTGAGCTGTCAGCTTATCTGCCAAACCTGGGATTCGTCGATCTGCACAGCCTGTGAGCAGGAGCCCTGCTCTCCCACCTGCCGATCTTGGGTTTGCCACCTTCTGCAGCTGTGTGACTTGGGAGAGGCCTCTACCCTGTGACTTGGGACGTTCTAGCCTCTACAATCCCGTGAGCTGTTTCCTTGATATAATCTCTCTCTCTCTATATATATATTTATACACTTTACTGGTTTTGCTTCTCTAGAGAATCTAGCTGTCTTAGTCATCTAGTGCTGCTACAACAGAAATACCACACGTGGATGGTTTTAATGAAGAGAAGTTTATTTCCTCATAGTCAAAGTAGGCTAAAAGTCCAAATTCAGGGCATCAGCTCCAGGGGAAGGCTTTTTCTCTCTGTCGGCCTTCTTCTCTTCAGTGTTCCCCCAGACTAGGAGCTTCTCTGCTCAGGGACCCTGGTCCAAAGGACGGCGCTCTGCTCCCGGCACTGTTTTCTTGATGGTATGAGGTCCCCCTTTCTCACTGCTCACTTCTGTCTTTTATATCTCAAGAGATTGCCTCAGGACACAATCCAGTCTTGTAGATCAGGTCCTGCCTTACTAACACAACTGCCACCCATCCTCCCTCATTAACATCATAGAGGCAAGTTTACAACATACAGGAAAATCACACAGTACCAGGAGTCATGGCCTAGCCAAACTGATACACACATTTTTGGGGGGACGTAATTCAAACCACGACACCAGCCTAAGACAGCATAATAACTTTACCAGTTTCATAGATTTCGAGACAGTGGAGCAAATGGGTTATCAGTGCAGGTTTTAGAAACGAACTGCCTTGTTTTAGATCAGAGCTGTGCCACTTACTAGCTGTGTGACCTCAGGCAAGTTAAATTATTTAATGTCTGAGAGCCTCGGCTTCCTCACCTATAGTGTAGATAATAAGAATACCTACTTCATAGGATTGTCTTGAGGATTGAATGATTGAATAAATATGAAACGCTTTCCTATGTACCTGACACATAGTAAGGACTCAATAAATACCAGCTCTTACCAGTAGTAATAGTACAAATCCCATGGTGATCTAGATGATTCCTGTTTATGAAAATCCGAAGAAATAAGCATGGGTTTTACATTTTGTTCACAATGTTCTTCCTTTATCTCTTCTCTGAACACGATAGTGTCTAATATATTGCGCAAAGAGTTTGAGTGTGCTTGGATTTAAAGTCACCTAGTTCTTAAAATAACTGGCAATAATTTGGAGGTGGTTATCCTTTTGGGAAGAGGGTCATGGGGTCTGTCCTGCTTAATTAGAGAAACTTCTTCTAGAGGTGCCACTTGAGTATTCTTTGGGTCATGGATACTCATTCATTGATGTTTGAGTTTTATTTTCCCTGGGTGGTCTTGTTAGAGCATTTTTGAAATTTTTGTTGTTCATGTTAGTTGCTGTGGAGTTGATTCCAACTCATGGTGACCCCTTGTGTGCAGAGTAGAACTGCTCTGTAGGGTTTTCAAGGCCGTGGCCTTTTGGAAGCATATCACTAGGCCGGTCTGCTGAGGCACCTCAGGGGGGTTCAAACCACCAGCCTTTCAGCTAGTAGTTGAGTGCTTAACCATTCGTCCCCCGCCCCCCAGCATCCCGGGACTGCTTTGAAACTTTACTATTCTGGAAAGCAAATACGGTTCTTTAGAATATTTCAAATCAGTAGTTTCTGTGATACTAAACCCAGAAAATGGAGATCTTTAAGTTATGGTCATTTCTTTTAAAAAATATTCCTTTGGTTATCATTGTTCCCAGGCAGCTATGTAGGACATTATAATATGGTTTTTAAAATCATTTAAAAATAATTTTTTATTATACAAGTATTGTATGTTTATTGTAGAATATTTAAAAAATACTGATACATAAAGAAGAATATAAAAACCTGTACCATGTTATACCGCCTTATATTCCCATCACTGTTAATAGGTATATTCCCGCCAGGCTTTTTGCTATGTTATGCGTAATATAAATAACATCATGTTTTATATCTTTCTTTTTCACTTAGTATTATGTCACGAGCACTTTCTCATGTTATTAAAAAGTCTTCAAAAAACAATATCCTTGGCTAATTAGTATTTTATTATATAACTTTAACATTACAGTTCTTGCCTCATTTTTATTAACTAACACTTTGATGAACGTTTCTGTAAATAAATCGCTCATGTATCTGATTCTTTAGTATAGGTGACTAGAAATTGTATTATTAGGTCAAACTTTGTCAGATCGTTTCCTAGAAAGGTATACCAGTCTCATCTCTCACATTCTCTCTCAGTGTTGTTTATCACCGTATTTGAGAAGCAGGCGTTGATATCTCTGTTGTTATAATTTGTACCTTTTCTGTTCCTAGTGAGGTTGAACAGTTTTTCACATGTTTATTGGTTTATGCCAAACCAAAAACCCAAACGTGTTGCTGTCAAGTCGATTCTGACTCATAGTGACCCTATAGGACAGAGTAGAAACTGCCCCATAGGGTTTCCAAGGAGCGACTGGTGGATTCGAACTGCTCCATAGGGTTTCCAAGGAGTGACTGGTGGATTCGAACTGCTGATCTTTTGGTTAGCAGCCAAATGCTTAGTATTTATTTTTCTGATAAATATCTTTGCTCCTTTACCTACTTTTTGTTTTGAGTTTACCCTATTGACTTACAAGAGCTCTTTATGCATCAAGCATATTAACTATGTCATTTTTGTTGCAAATATTTTGCCTGGTTTATAGATTACTGCCTTTTAATTACTCTATTTTAATTGCACCAAATTTTACATTTTTATGTGGTCTGATCTTTACTTTTGTGGTTTATTTTTTAACTCCTGTATTTAGAAAAGATTTCTTCATTAAAGGACAATTAAGTATTCCACCATATTTTTTTCTAGTTTATGGTTTCATTTTTTACATTTAACTTTTTATCCATCTGAGAGTTTTGCTGAGATATGGTGCATTGCTGTCTTGAAATAGTAAATAGACACTGTCTTGAAAACAATAAAACAGATAAAGCAGGAAATTTAGATAAGATAAATGACCATTGCCATGCAGTATACCTTCACTTTTCTAAATCTAATGTATCGTTTCACAGAGAGTCTTTGTGGCCTCTCATATGGAGCCATGGTGGCACAGGAGCCCTCGTGGCGCTGTTGTTAAGCAAACTCTCGGCTGCTAACCAAAAGGTCAGCAGTTTGAATCCACTAGCCACTCCATGGGTGAAAGATGTGGCAGTCTGCTTTCCACAGCCTTAGAAACCCTATGAGGCAGTTCTGTTCTGTCCTACAGGGTCGCTATGGGTCAGAGTTGACTTGATGGCAATAGGTTTTTGGTTCATCTGGAAGCATTTGTATGGACTTATTGTCTCCTCAGAAGCCAGTCACTGCTGTATTTGATATGACCCGATATCTAGGCTGGAACCTGCACAGTTCCTAAGCCAATACTGTCCTGGGCAGAAAATATTTCAAGAGCCGCAATCCAGCTATAGGTGGAGTGTGGCTTTACTCAAGTTGCCGTTATTCTATTGGCCAGTGTCCCTTAGTAACTCTGGCACCATATATCCATCAAATCCTAGCTTTCTCCTAATCTCTGCCATGTCAGCTGGGTCCATAGGGCTTTTATCTCAGTTTTCTCTTTAGTACTAAAGTATCCTGATGTAAATAAATTCTTGCCCTGAGTCTTCTTAGTTCTTGTATAGCTTTTTCTTGGGGGAGCTGGACCTTTTTTTTTTCAGTGTCTCTAGCTGTTTAACCCTTAGCAATGGGCCAACCATCTGGAACCATGGCACCATCTCCTACTTGATCCTGTGTGCTGTTTTCTCCTAGGACCTCCTCCTCTTTCAGCCTTACTCATCATACTGGATCTCTTGGCTATCAAAACTTGCTGAGGCCAAGCCAACATGCTCACTTTTCTTTTGAACATTGTGCCCTGAATGTGTTCTACCACCGGGTGGCACACCTGACCTCCAGGTTACTGCTCAAGTATAACTTCAACTCACCCATAGAAAATTTACACATTTATTTGACTAAAATGTTATGGAAGCAATGCTATGAGGCTGTTTTCTGCCTTTTTTGCGGGGGCAGTGGGGAGTTAACTATACAATGATCCCAGAATTACCTCCTAGGGAAGCAGAAGTCTCTGTCTTTCAGGATAAAGCAGTAAGATGGAAACTCATGATTGCTTCTCCTCAACACTCCTTCCTTTGCACCCCTCTCCCATGGCTGTTTTAGCTGGGAATGGTGCAGCATTGCTGTATTTAAGGAGATCTTGGTGACCAGTGGGCTTGATATGTAATGAAGGGAGCTTGGGAATCCCATTCTTGCTGATGGCTTTTCAGTGTCAACCAACTGTGCTTTCCTGTTGGTGAAATTTTCACTTCTTCAGAGGGTCTTTTGAGGATTGTTCTTTGATCACACTCATCCAAAGGGGAAGCAGAGAAAAACTGCACCCTATGAACTTTTATCAAGACACAATTTTTTATCATCAATATGGAAACCCTGGTGGTGTAGTTCTTAAGAGTTCGGCCGGTAACCAAAAGGTCAGCAGTTCAAATCCACCAGGCACTCCTTGGAAACCCTATGGGGCAGTTCTGCTCTGTCCCGTAGGGCCGCTATGAGTCGGAATTGACTCGATGGCAACAGGTTTGGTTTTTTTTTTTTTTATCATCAGTATCCCATTTATCACAGACTGTCTTGTATTGTTAACAAGAGAGATATCTGTCCTTTGGTTCTCCCCTAACCAGGTAAAGACAATGACCTATTTAGCCCAGGGCCTTCCTTAGGAACCTTGATTGGTTCATAAGCCAGGTTGGCTAAGATTTGTTCCTTCTGTCCCCACCACCTAGTCCTTTTCCTTCTGCTTTGTCTGTGCTTGGGAAATGCATGTTGCCTGCCACAAAGCAGAGTTCTTGTGGCAGTAAAAAAGAAGATATCTGTAGAACCCAGCCTGCTGGAGGGCTCCTTGCATCGGTTGTGAGTGGCCCCAGGGCTGTGGCTGTGGGAGAACAGCCTTCCTTAATTTAACATAAATGAAAAAGACCATGAGGACAGTCTGCTCTTTTTCACCTGACTAGGATTCAGGGAGTACTGTTAAAGCACAGTTTGCAGTGGAGCAATTGGAGAGTGGAGTTTGCCCTTCACAATCTGTGCACAATCTGTTAGCAGCTAAAAACAAATGTTAGTGGTTATAATTACCGTCATCTTGTCTCCAAGCTTGGATCACATTCCAGGTGTTACAAAGAGATGGTCCATTTCCTTTGTTGTTCTTCAAGTCCTATGCCGTTTCTTTCAAGTAGCTTCGAAGGGCAATTGTGCTGTAAAAATCCACCTCCTAGATGAGGTCAGGAATCTTTCTCAGCTGGTATCTATTAGTTTGTTTGAACCTTGCTGTCCCAAGTTAGAAAGGCCCTGCTGAGGTGTGGCTGCCTCTAAGAACACTGTTGAATTGGTGCCATGGTAACGTAGCTACTGCTAGGATACGGCTCTGACACTTTGTACTTTATTTGCATTTGAAACCACCTGCTCCAAAGATGAAAATATACATGTATGCATATTGCGGTCTGGATGAAATTGTAATGTCTGACTGTTTAAGTGGTGGCATTGGGGTTTTTCTCCTCTGGCTGCGAAAATCAAGTTCTGAGTCTGTGTGTGGGGTGCCAGGCTCCGAGTGTGGGAAGATTTGTTGGATCTATTGCCTGTGGAGGCACCAGGGCTTCTCCTTGCCTACTCTGAGGAAGGCTCACCCTCACTGAGGGAGCAGCACTGGACTTTCCCAAAGGGTGGAATAGGCCCACAGTCCCCGAAGCGGGGAACTCTTTATTTTGTCCAAACCTGGTTTGTTATGTGTTAGCAGTGTCTCTTCTCTTAGAAATCCTGGGAGACTCTTGAGCTATTGATACGTATGTGGTCACCTCCTCCAATCTAAGACGAGTTTTGCCCCTGAATCAGTTGTGGCCCTTCCTCTGTGACTGACGGAAGAGCCACTTGTCCTTCTCCATTCTTCTCCACCACCCTCCCTACCCCTACACCATCTCCTAGGACACTCCACAAGTTGATAGTCGTGATTCATTGTGCAAACTCTCAGTCATTCCCTTAGTTCCTCTTCCTCAGGCCACTTGGAGGAGTGAGTACCTACACGCTAAGCAAGGCCTGCCCTTTTTTTCTTATATAAAAAAAGAACAACACAATCATTATACAGTTCTAATTAAATACAAACACAAACCAGAAGTAATCAGTAATTACAGATTTATGATTACTTTTTTGTATTTCTGTTAGTTACCACCAAAAGTTCTTAAGCATGTGCTGTTACTTCTTGTTGTGTGCCATCAAGTCAATTCCGACTCATGGCGGCCCTATAGGACAGAGTAGAACTACCCCATAGGGTTTCTTAGGCTGTAATCTTTACGGGAGCAGATCACCAGGTCTTTTCTTCCACGATGCAGATGGTAGGTTCAAACCAATGACCTTTTGGTTAGCAGCCAAGTGCTTAACCATTTCGCCACAAGGGCATATGTTCCCATCAAACCCATTGCTGATGAGTCAAATTCTGACTCACAGCGACCCTACAGGAAAGAGTAGAACTGCTCATAGGATTTCCAAGGCTATAATCTTTACGGGAGGAGCCCTGGTGGTGCTGTGGTTAAGCACTCAGCTGCTAATCAAAAGGTTGGCTGTTCGAACCTACCAGCTGCTGTGCAGGAGAAAGTTGTGGCAGTCTGCTTCCATAAAGATTTCTGCCTTGGAAACCCTATAGGGCAGTTCTAATTCCGTCCTATAGGGTTGCTGTGAGTTGTATCCACTCAATGTCAACGAGTTTGATTTGGTTCAGAATCTTTATTGAGGTAGACTACTGCCTCTTTCTTCCATGGAGTGGCTGGTAGGTTTGGACTGCTGACCTTTCTGTTAGCGGTGAGGTGCTTAACCACCTCCCCACCAGGGCTGTAGTACTCTTAAAATTAACCCATCAGGAATCATGGAAGCAACCCCTGAAGGCCCCTTTTGCCCTCACACGGCATCACCGCTCTTGACATGTTTCTTAGTCAGATTTTCAGTCTTCCCAGCAGCAACAGTCCTTGCTCCTCTGGGGACCTCCTTCTAGATTAGATATCTTATGTTGATCTCTGTCTCCTAAGGGTCTGAGGTATACTCATTAACTCCTGAGCTAGTGTTTTTTCAGTTATGTTTCCTTCATGAGTTCTTAGGTGCATTCTCACCCATTCCTTTTCCACCATTTGCCACTGACATGTCCTTCCTGTTCCCACTTCTTGCCTCTGTTTTCATAGCATCTTTCAACTCAATGAACTTGTAATCCTCACAGTTCATCTTTTATTTAACCCTAATAAATGATACTCTACTTAAAAAATATTCCTTTAAAAAGTCTTATAAAAAGCTGCTTTGATGATTCTCTAAGAAAGTACTGGAGTCCTTGGGTGGTGCAAATGGTTAATGTGCTCAACTGCTAACTGAAAGGTTGAAGGTTTGAGTCCACCCAGAGGCACCTTGGAAGAAAGACCTGGCAGTCTACTTCCAAAAAATCAGCCATCGAAAACCCTAGGGAGCACAGTTCTACTCCAACATAAATGGGGTCATTATCAGTTGGAGTCAACTTGAAGGCAACTGGTTATAAGAAAGTATTAGTGATCTGACAGGTTCCAGTGAGGAGAGGAACAGACAGAAAATAGTCACATAATCTTATATACCATCGTCCCATATGTAGTGTGCACCCTCAATGGTGGGTTGGATGCTCAATAGATGATACAATAAAGAAGTTTAAACCTAATGAAACAGGAAGGATGAGGCTCTATCCACTAGTATACTTACCAATTGCACTTTAGGGTGATTTTGGAAGTGGCAACCTCAGGTTGCCACCATTTTTTAAAACGTATATGTCTATTAGGTGTAGGAATACCCCAAAGGAAAGTCAACTTTGCAAAGTTCCATTTAGACTGCACTGAATGACTTTTGAGGCTGAATTTAGCCAGAAGGAAACTAAGGGCCTTCACCATGATTCCTGCTTACAATTATTATTGCTAAATTGACACCTACAGGAAGGGAGAAGCCTTAAAGAAACATGTAGCCTTCCAAATAGACTCCTTTCTTCTTTCTGTCTTCATTTGTTTCATTTTCACTGAAATGAGTTGCGATGCATTCTATTATAAAGTATTGGCAATTATAATGAAAAAGCCTTACAAAGGTCAAACTCCCCTATAATAATGTATATGTTTAAAAGACCTTTTACTCAGTTTAATACTCCAAAAATTTGTAACTAAGCTCTCTGTCTTGCACCCAATTTGGGATGTATCAAAGATGGCTTGTGTGTTGCTAGTCGCAGAATATAATAAGGCAACTTTCTCTATCGGTGGCAGGAAGTAAAACAATTTATATTTTGTTGCAATTTTTTTTTACATTTAGTTTAATGTACTGTGCCCAGTTAATTACATAATCAGTTTCTTTTGGAATACCTTGGTTGACACTGTATAATAATACCCAACTTCATGTAGCAGTAAAGAACTGCCTGAAAAAAGGAGCTGAAGAACATAAAATCAGGAAAAGCAAAGGCTGCAATAGATTTCTCAAAGAGCTCAATAAAAAATAAAGTGGGAAAAGATGGGATAAGAAAAATGTTGGGGTTGACAGGAAAGGGACAGAAAAAAAGCATAGAAGATTGATCTAGTTTGTGGATTAATCTAAATTTGTAGATTAATCTCCTACTTTGTGGTCATGAATAGAATGGCCACTGGGTGGCAGCACAGTCTCAACGGCAGGGAACTCTTGGTTGGCCCACCCTTCGTTTACTAACACACCAGAAGCTTTCTATCAGAATTCCTCCATATTGATTTTCCCAGTTATCCTAAGGAAACAACACCAAATGTTTAGAATCAAAGGTGACTCTTAAAACTCAGTCTGGGGAGAGGTGTGGAGTGAAGGCATTATCTTTACCTCTAGAGACTGTATAAGCTTCAAACTCTCTGTGGTGAAGGAACAATTTAAATTTCCAAACCATCATACACGAATACTTTTGTAGAATTTAATAAAAATGATTTCCTAGAAAAATGAACAAAAACATAAGCCCAATTTTTTATCATATTCAACATATGTACAAATTTAAAGTTACATTTTAGTAAATGTGAGCAGAACAAACATAAAAAGAAAAGAATTACAAAAACTCTACAGGTTTAGAGATCAAATTGACAACAGCAACTCAAAAGGTTTGATGGGAGGCGTAGGGGACATCGAGTTGAAGATAATGGTGATGGAATAATTTGGAAAAGGATAGTGAGAATAGCAACACAACTGGAAGAATGTAATTGATGTCACTGAATTGTACGTGTAGAAACTTTTGAAATGTCCTTCAAGGTCAAGAATGGAGAGATTTGACATGTCGTGGGGTTGTTAACCAATGTCATAAAACAATATGTGTACTGACTGTTTAATGAGAAACTATTTGTTCTGTAAACCTTCATCTAAAGTACCATAAATAAATAAATAAAATAAAAATAAAAACTCTACGGGTTTATTGAAAAGTGTGTGTATAGGTAATTAATATAGAGAACCACTATATTTCACAATTGTAATTTAAAAAGTTATGAGGAAATAGAAATTTCTATATTTAATATCCTAAATACATGTATTTTGTGTATCCATTTTCAAGGTTTTTATTGTGACAGATTAACTTGCTTCTTGCTTGTTATTTTATCTAATCTAGGTTGTATTGAGATACTACTACTTGCAGGATATAGTGTATATCTACACTGTATCTATGATTTGTTTTAATAACACTAATAGTAGAGAAACCAGTTTCAAGAAGTTTGTTGATGGCAACAGAAGAAGAGATTTTAAAGCAGTTTCAATAAGCTCAAGATATTCATTTTTTAACTTCTGTTTAAAATGAAGTAAGTGATGCTGTATTTTCGAAATTCATTGTCATTGCATCATCAATAACCAGTTTCAACAATTTACCGTGTAAAATTATACTGTATTTAAATTATCTTTCAATGAAAGAAATGGATTCTTGTTCTGTGAATTTCCTATGCATCGATCTTCTTTTGAGACTAAAAAATTTAAGCATTCCATCAAGTTTGTGAGGTATTTAATAATCACTTTTCACAGATGTGTAGTATCAAGATTCATTGCCTACTTAATTGATAATTGTTAAATTAGGAAACATGGCATACTAATTTGTAGAAACTTTGTTTTTCCAGGCTTCTAATTTTTTTGTCCTTTCAGATATCTGCCATTGAAAAACATGTTGCATTTATTCCTTGCTTGAAATATTAAGATTATTAAAAATACTGAGGATTTCAGGCAAATAAGGAAATATTTAATCAGACAAAATTAAAAATTTTGGCCCAAACTGGTTTCTCATCCAGCAGAAACTAAGCATTTATTCAGTAGTTCAACCATTCTATACAGAACTTTTTTCTAGATAACTGTTGTGTCTCAGCATACAATAACAGTTGCATATGATCAGCTTTCATATTATCACATAGTAAAGTGACAATCTCAAATTTAATGTGTTAGCTTTTACATCATTCATAGTTTTTACTATGCCAGTCAGCACACTGTTTAATTCAACTGCCTTTTTTTTTTTTTATATTAAGACTTTCTTGAGGAAGGAAGCAGTGCGTTGCTTTACATACGGACTCAAGCTCCTTAACCTGAGCATTTACTCCAGAATGATTTTTTGTTATTGCAGCTATGCCATCAGAACCTTCTCCTATACAAAATTTAAACTCCAAACCACATTTTCTGATATTGATCACAAGTTTGGATGTCAAGGCAATATTAAATTTCTATAGAAGTTTCTAAATACTCACCGTTTCTGTATTAACTGGTTGCACACAGTTTATGGACTGCCACTGGTTTGTAGACTATCCTTTGAGTGACATTGCTTACAAGTCCTTCTATCTTAATTAAGCTGCTATGAGACAATACTAATAAGTGGCTTTTGGTAGTCGGTATCTTAAGAAGTAAGTTCACTATATTTGATTTAGATTTATTCCTCTGGCTTGTAATACAAGTGATGAAGAATTTCAATGAACAGAAACTAATGTCTGTGGAATGCCTACTCTTTCCAAAAATTTTATATGCTTTACATTCCTAAAACCCCCTGCGTCTGCCAGTTTGTCATACTGTGGTGGCTTGCATGTTGCTGTGATGCTGGAAGCTATGCCACCGGTATTTCAAATACCAGCAAGGTTACCCATGGTGGACAGGTTTCAGTGGAGCTTCCAGACTAAGACAGACTAGGAAGAAGGACCTGGTGGTCTACTTCTGAAAAAATTGGTCAGTGAAAACTGTATGAATAGCAATGGAATATTGTCTGGCATAGTGCCAAAAGATGAGCCCATCAGGTGGGAAGGCACACAAAATACAAATGGGGAAGAGCTGTCTTCTCAAAGTAGAGTCGACCTTATTGACATGGATGGAGTCAAGTTTTTGGAACCTTCGTTTGCTGATGTGGCATGACTCAAAATGAGAAGAAACGGCTACAGTACCCATTAATAAAACACGGAATGTACAAAGTGTGAATCTAGGAAAATTGAAAGTCATCAAAAATGAAAAGGAATGCATAAAGATCAATATCCTAGGCTGAAATGGACTGGTATTGGCCGTTTTGAAACAGACAATCATACGGTCTGCTGTGCCGGGAATGACAAATCGAAGAGGAATGACATTGTATTCATCGTCCAAAAGAACATTTCAAGATCTATCCTGAAGTACAATGCTGCAGTGATAGGATAATAGCCATACACCTACAAGGAAGAACAGTTATTATGATTATTATTCAAATTTATGCACCAACCACTAAGGCCGAAGATGAAGAAATTGAAGATTTTACCACCTTCTGCAGTCTGAAATTGATCAAACATGCAGTCAAGATGCACTGATAATTACTGGTGATTGGAATGTGAAAGTTGGAAGCAAAAGGATCTGTAGTTGGAAAATATGGCTTTGGTGATAGAAATGACACCGGAGATTGCATGATAGAATTTTGCAAGACCAATGACTTCTTCATTGCAAATACCTTTTTTCAACAACATAAATGGCGGCTAAACACATGGACCTTGCCAGATGGAATACACAGGAATCAAATCAACTACAACTGTGGAAAAAGACGATGGAAAAGTTCAATATCGTCAGTCAGAACAAGGCCAGGGGCTGACTACAGATCAGACCATTAATTGCTCACATGCAAATTCAAGTTGAAGCTGAAGAAAATTAAAACAAGTCCATGAGAGCCAAAGTATGACCTTGAGTATATCCCATCTGAATTTAGAGACCATTTCAAAAATAGATTTGACCCATTGGACACTAATAATCAAAGACCAGATTAGTTGTGGAATGACATCAAGGACTTCATACATGAAGAAAGCAAAAGATCATTAAGAAGATGGAAACAAAGAAAAGACCAAAATGGATGTCAGGAGAGATTCTAAAAGTTGCTTCTGAACGTTGGGTAGCTAAAGTGAAAGGAAGAAATGATGAAATAAAAGAGCTAAACAGAAGATTTCAAAGGGCGGCTGGAGAAGACAAAGTAAAGTATTATAATGACATGTGCAAAGACATGGAGATAGAAAACCAAAAGGAAGAACATGCTTGGCATTTCTCAAGCTGAAAAAGAACTGAAGAAAAATTCAAGCCTTGAGTTGCAATTTTGAAAGATTCTATGGGCAAAATATTGAATGACACAGGAAGCATCAAAAGAAGATGGAAAGAATTCTGAGTTACTGTAGTAAAAAGAATTGGTTGACGTTCATCCATTTCAGGAGGTAACATATGATCAAGAACCAACGGTACTGAAGGAAAAAGTACAAGCTGCACTGAAGGCACTGGCGAAAAATAAGGCTCTAGGAATTGATGGAATACCAGCTGAGATGTTTCAAGGAACAGATGCAGCACTGGAGGTGCTCAACTGTCCTATGTCAAGAAATTTGAAAGACAGCTTCCTGGGCAGGCAGCTGGTGAGATCCATATTTGTGACCATTCCAAAGAAAAGTAATCAAACAGAGTGCAGAAATTATTAAACAATATCCTTAATACCACACACAGTAAAATTATTTATTATATTTTTATTATTGTACTTTAGATGAAGGTTTACAGAACAAACTAGCTTCTCATTAAACAGTTAGTACATATATTGTTTTATAACATTGGTTACCAACCCCATGACATGTCAACACTCTCCCTTCTCAACCTTGGGTTCCATATTACCAGCTTTCCTGTCCTCTCCTGCCTTCTAGTCCTTGCCACTGGGCTGTTGTGCCCCTTTAGTCTCTTTATGTTTTATGGTCCTGTCTAATCTTTAGCTGAAGGGTGAACCTAAGGAGTGACTTCATTACTGAGCTAAAAGGGCATCTGGGGCCATACTCTTGGGGTTTCTCCAGTCTCTGTCAGGCCAGTAAGTCTGGTCTTTTTTTGTGAGTTAGAATTTTGTTCTACATTTTTCTCCACCTCTGTCCGGGACCCTCTATTGTGATCTCTGTCAGAGCAGTCAGTGGTGGTAGCTGGGCACCATCTAGTTGTACTGGGCTCAGTCTGGTGGAGGTTGTTGTAGTTGTGATCCATTAGTCCTTTGGAATAATCTTTCCCTTGTATCTTTAGTTTTCTTCATTTTCCCTTGCTGCAGACAGGGTGAGACCAATGGAGTATCTTAGATGGCTGCTCACAAGCTTTTAAGACCCCAGATGCTACTCACCAAGGTAGAATGTAGAACATTTTCTTTATAAACTATTTTATGCCAATTGAGCTAGATGTTCCCCGAGACCATGGTCTCCACAGCCCTCAGCCCAGTAATTCGGTCCCTCAGTGAGTTTGGATGTGTCTATGGAGCTTCCATGACTTTGCTTTGTACAAGTTGATACACAGTAAAATTTTGCTGAAGATTATTCAGTAGCAGTTGCAGTAGTACATCAACAAGGAACTACCAGAAATTCAAGCCGGAATCAGAAAAGGAAATGAAATGAGGAATATCATTACTGATATGAGATGGATCATGGCCAAAAGCAGAGAATAGCAGAAGGATGTTTACCTCTGTTTTATTGACTATGTAAAGGCATTCAACTGTGTGGATCATAACAAATTACGGATAACATTACGAAGAACAGGAATTCCCTAACACTTAATTGTGTTAGTGAGGAACCTGTACATAAGTCAAGAGGCAGTCGTTCAAATGGAACAAGGGGATACTGTGGGTTTAAAGTCAGGAAAGGTGTGCGTGTCCTTTCACCGTACTTATTCAATCTGTATGCTGAGCAAATAATCCGAGAAGCTGGACTATATGAAGAAGAACGGGTCATCAGAATTGGAGGAAGTCTTATTAACAAACTTTGTTATGCAGATGACACAACCTTGCTTGCTGAAAGTGAAGAGGACTTGAAGCACTTACTGATGAAGATCAGAGATCACAGCCTTCAGTATGGATTACACCTCACCATAAAGAAAACAAAAATCCTCACAACTGGACAAATAAGCAACATCATGATAAACAGAGAAAACATTGAAATTGTCAAGGATTTCATTTTACTTGGATCCACAATCAACACCCATGGAAGCAGCAGTCAAGCAATCAAAAGATGCGCTGCACTGGGCAAATCTGCTGCAAAAGACGTCTTTAAAATGTTAAAAAGGAAAGATGTCACCTTGAAGACTAAGGTGCACCTGACCCAAGCCATGGTGTTTTCAGTCGCTTCATATGCATGGGAAAGCTGGACCATGAATAAGCAAGACCAAGGAAGAACTGATGCCTTTGAATTGTGGTGTTGGCGAAGAGTATTGAATATACCATGGACTGCCAAAAGAATGAACAAATCTGTCTTGGAAAAAGTACAACCAGGATGCTCCTTAGAAGCAAGGATGGCAAGACTTCGTCTCACATACTGTGAACATGTTATCAGGAGGGATCGGTCCCTGGAGAAGGACATCATGCTTGGTAAAGTATGGAGTTAACGAGAAAGAGGAAGACCCTCAAGGAGATGGATTGACACAGTATCTGCAACAATGGGCTCAAGCACAATAACGATTGTGAGGATCGCGTAGGACTGGGCAGTGTTTCGTTCTGTTGTACATGGGATCACTATGAGTCGGAACTGACTGGATTGCACCTAACAACAACATAAAAACTGAAATTTCTTTGTTACCCGTATAGGTGAGTACCCTCTGCGCAGCAGCCTGAGTGTCAGTGCCAGAACAACACTTCTGTGTTTACGTTCTCCCCTTGTTTAGGTTCTCAGATTTCATTTACTTCTTGTGAGCTCAGCTATGCATTTAGAATCTTTGTTATATTTTATCTAACAGTTCTAAGTTTTTCTGCATATTTAGATCACAATATTGCTGGAAATAGAAGTCGTGCTATTACTGTGAGTTTGGCTTTCATGACCATGTCCCACCCTTTGGATTCATCACTCTGGTCTTGATACCTGACTAAAGCAATTGTTAATTGCTGTGTCTTTCGATACAGTGCATTGAGTTTGCAAGTGTGCATATGGGGGACAGGCATCTGGAGCTTGTATGTGTCTCCTTATCCTGGCCTGGTCTTGGCCTCCCCTCACTCCAGCCAGTCTATGTTGCCAAGGCTACTGCATGCTTTGAATTCCAACCTACCTGAATTATGTCAGCCTGTATTCTTTTTTTCTGTTTCCAAGTCTCTGTCTTCACTGACTTGCCAAGTCTGGTTTTAGTTTATTTCTTGGACTCATCTTTCCACAAAGAACTCTCTATCCCTGATTTGAGGGTTTGTAGCAGAGTTTATAGTAGTGTGGGAATGAGTCCAACACAGGATTCAAACTTCTAGGGTGCCAAGATGGTCTTAGTAAAAATCTCCTAACTTTCTACCTCATTTAAAAAAAAAAAAAATCATTTACTGAGTATGTAAATTACAGACTCTCTATTGTATGTTGATAATATTTGTAAGTATAGTATTAATTAATGACAAACACTTTAGTCACTCACTTTGTCAGAAGGAGAGCGTTTACAGCTGAGGATACCCTTTTGGTTTATTTCCATTAACTTAATTCATGAGTAGTCATCTCCTTGTTTACCACATAAAACCAACTGTGGTTGGATTGTGGCTGTTCTAGTCAGTGTAAAACCCTTTCATTCAGAGACCCCATAAGGAATCTGGGGTCAGCGAAAAGCAAAAGCATCCAGAGAACTTTTAGAAGTCTTGAATGGATCATTTACCCCAATTTGGACTTTCCTATCTTTTTTAGGAAGTCCTGCTGAAATTACCACTGAAACATCAGTCTTCCTCAGAGAGCAAGTCCTGGCCCTGTACCAGTGGTGTTAGCTTTTAGTCATGGACATAACTCTGAGGATTAAAGAAGGTATCTGGTAGCAAAAGAGCACTATGTACTGGTAATGAGTCCACAGAGAGAGGAATTGAGGGGTTTGAATGATTGTTGGTGGTCAGTAGTCTAGTAAAATCTTTAATCAATCAATTGCATCCTTTGGGGTTCTTGTTAGTACCCTTCTTTCAATCATTTTTTCCTTTTTTGGAGTTCTCTTCTTACCATCTTTATTCCCTTACTTGTCCATATCCTTAAAAGGAGTTAGGAGGCTCTCCCAGATGTTGCCTTTGAAGATTGTTGCAATGTGTGTATCTGTCAAAAAGGATTGACCAAACCCCGTTGAAAGCTACTTTACACATCAAGTCCTGAGCCAGTCTCAGTTCTTCTGTTCTGATCTGATCATCCAGAATAATCTGAAACTATCAGAGCTAATTGTAGAGTCCAAAGTGATTTTCAGATGCCTTTTTATTTTTCTCACGCAGGGCACTCAGGAATCTTGCACTATGGATGAACCCAATTTACATTTTGGTTGAGATGGGGAAAGTAGGGTTTTAGACTTTATTTTGAAGGTGAAACCCTTTAATGTACTTAAGAACCCTTCAGCTGAACGGTTTTCTTTGTCTTTTCACTCTGTTCCCATTGGTTCTCCCCTTCCTGTCTCCCTCGCTTCCTCTCTCCCATCTTTCTTGGTAGCTTGGAACTTACCTAAATCTTTTGGAAGATGGACGTTGTTGAAGGGAAAGCATTATTATTATTACAAAACCATGTTTTAGAATAATGAAACCTCAGGTTTGGAAAGAACCTTAATATTCATCTCTTTTAGCCATCTGACTAATAAACTTGAATCCCTTCTACTCTGCCTATAGCCTGTGATGGGACATCTGCATTACCCACGGTGATGGGAAACTCCCTTTGTCCTGAAGTAGCTCACTACAACTTTGGACAGCTCTGTTGCTTAGTTTTTATTTTTAGTAGAGCCAGAGAAAATCACGATTTGAATCACCTAGAAATTTTCTTGCAGTGTCTTAAGCTACACTCATCCAGACATGAAAAATAGAAGGAATTTGTTTACTCTTAGCAGGATAAAGTATTAATTTCAGCTCTCCACTGACCCAGAGAGAAACTCTTTTTAAATAAAATTTTATTAATTTTGTTGTTGAGAACACACATAGCAAAACATACCAGTTTAACAGTTTCTACACATAAAATTCACTTTAAGGACTAAGGTGCGCCTGACCCAAGCCATGGTGTTTTCAATTGCCTCATATGCATGCAAAAGCTGGACAATGAATAAGGAAGAAGTGATGCCTTTGAATTATGGTGTTTGTGAAGAGTATTGAATATACCATGGGCTGCCAAAAGAACGAACAAATCTGTCTTGGAAGAAGTGCAGCCAGAATGCTCCTTAGAAGCAAGGATAGCTAGACTTTGTCTCACATACTTTGGACATGTTATCAGGAGGGACTAGTCCCTGGAGAAGGACATCATGCTTGGTACAGTAGAGGGTTAGTGAAAAAGAGGAAGACCCTCAAGGAGATGAATTGACACAGTGGCTACAACAATAAGCTCAAGCATAACCGGGAGGATGGCACAGGACCAGGCAGTGTTTCGTTCTGTTGTACATGGGGTTGCTATGAGTCGGAACCGACTCGAAAGCACCTAACAATATCAACAATATTTTTGTGACTATTAAATGAGTAAATATGTATAGAGGACTTAGAACAATGCCAGGCATATGATAAGCACTTAGTGAGCTAATATAGTATTTTAAAGCAGTTACAGCAAATTGATGATTCACTGAACTTTTCATCAACTAAAATGTCCAGAGCTTTTCACGCGTGCTATAGTGTGGCCTTATATCCCAGTTCACCCAGGGAAGACCGAGTTTGTACCCATTGTCTTGGCTTAGTTATTAATAGGGCCCCCTTTTACTCTCAAATGTGGCCCAGATAGGACGTTAGGTTTGATGATTCTAAACCAGATTTTTGTAGTGGGAATAATGTTTTCTCCAGTTACATGCCACTCTAGCTAAAAGTTGCATCTTCTCTCACTCTGTACTTGATTCATTTTGGACTTATGTGTAAGACGTTACCTTTTTTTCATATTGAAACTTCATTCAATTCTCTGCCCACCCACCCCATTCCTCCCTCATCTTTGCCAAGTGGCAGAACCAAGGTTCAAACCAGAGTCTGCCTGACTCTAAAAGCTAGACTTTTCTTCTGGATCCACCTATTTGGGTTTAATTTTATTTTACAATATTTGCCTTTTTTCTGTCTGGCTTATTTCACTCAGCACAATGTTTTCAAGTTCATCCATGTATCAGAACTTCATTCCCTTTTATGACTGAATAATATTCCATTGTATGAATATGTCACATATTTTTATCCATTCATCAGTTGATGGACCCCTGGATTTTTCTACTTTTTGGCTATTGCGAATAATGCTGCTGTGGACATTGTTACACAAGTATCTGTCTGAGTCCCTGCTTTTGGTTTCTATTGACTTATTAGCAGCATTAAAAATATTATTTCTCTATTATTAGCATTGTCTATTACTAAACAGTGGGCCCTGTAAGACAGAGACCCACATCTCTTCTGCTTACTGCTGCATTGTTAGCTGTTAACACCATGCCTGGCGCATTGCCACATCAGTTGAATGAATATGTGAATGGATTAGTGAATGGCAAACTCCACGTTAGCTTTAAGAGATTTTCTGCATCATTTGTATTTTCTTTTTTTGCTGGTGAGTTGTGAAACTATTTTGCATCCTTTAAAAAAGTAATTCTTTAAAAAAAGTGATGTTTGAAAGGGACTTTCACATTTGGAGAGGTTTGTTAGCTTCAGGAAGATCCAGTCCCTGGTGCTGTATGGTTATCTGAAAGATATGAGGAGTGTTGTTGCTAGTTTCCATGGAGTCGATTCTGACTCATGGCGACCCTGTGTGTGCAGAGTAGAACTGCTCCAGAGGCTGTGACCTTCCGGAAGCCGATCGCCAGGCCTGTCTGGGTGGATTTGAACCACCAAACTTTTGGCAAGTAGTTGAGGGCTTAACCGTTTGTGCCACCCAGGGACTCCTGATATGAGGACTAGAGGAGAGCGTTTGCAGGAGTGAGGCAAGAGATCTGTTACTGACCTGTACAAGCCACAAGTAGTTACAGGAACGACTGGGATTTGACACTTGCCATATTGATACTTCTCGCTTTTAAGTGGAAAGACCAGTATACTTTGGATCTCAAAGTGGACAGAAGAGCCTTTATATATAGGTCCTAAGAACATCATAGAGATGAGAGACTGACTCCATAGTTTGTTCCTCACCCCCGCTGCAGCTGCACTTAGCATGTGAGTGGCAAGATGCTTCAGCGGAGCTGAAGATTGAGTCCTTTGCAGAACTTTACATCTTTCTACTTAAGTTATAATTTTCGTCTGAGAAAACGCCAGTGCTCGAGTTAAATGTATTATATTTGTGTTTACATGTGTTTTTGTATTTATATCCAAGCTTATATTTAAAACCTCAACTCAAGTACTTGGTTTAGAGTAACAGCAAGTGGGGAAAGATATACAGTAGGGTAGAGATCGTCCTAAATTGGCTTAAGAGGTTTTTTTTTCCTTTTGAAGTATTTCAAAGTTCTTTAATTGCACAAGGACTTTAATTTTGTTAATAACAGATCCTTAAATTTAGTGTAAGACTTGGAAAGGAAACTCTACTGCTTTGTTAGGAAGTAGCAGAGCCATCTAGTGGCAACTACGTAGACTTACAATTAGAAACCTCCTCACAGGATCTGGGAGGCTAAGAAATTCTGCTGTGCTCAGTGACTTACATAGAGTGTAGAAAGTATTCCTTACCATTTTAAGTCTTTGAATGTGTGTAGAGGGGCCTTCCTTTTACAGAGATTCCTAGGTGGCGCAAACAGTTTCCCCTCAACTACTAGCCTAAAAGGAACTCTGGTGGCACAGTGCTTAAGCACTTGGCTGCTAACTGAAAACTTGGCAGTTCAAACTCACCAGCCGCTCCACAGGAGAAAGATGTGGCAGTCAGCTTCCATAAATATTTACAGCCTTGGAAACCCTATAGGGCAGTTTCACTCTGTCCTATATATACGGTCACTATGAGTCAGAATAGATTTAATGGCAGAGAGTTTGCTTTTTTGGAGGTTGGTGGTTTGAACCTACTCAGCAGTACCTCAGGAGAAAGGCCTAATAATCTGCTTCCATTAAGAGTACAGCCAAGAAAGTCCTAGCAGGAGCAATTAGGCTGTAAAAAAAAAATAAAGGGCATCCAAATTGGTGGAAGAAGTAAAAGTATCTCTGTTTACAGGTGATGTGATCTTATACACAGAGAACCCCAAAGAATCCACAAGAAAACTACTGGAACTAATAGATTTCAGCAAAGTATCAGGATACAAGACAAACATACAAAAATCTGTCAGATTCCTCTACACCATCAAAGAGAATTTCAAAGAGGAAGTCACCAAATCAACACCGTTTACAATAGCCCCCAAGAAGATAAAATACTTAGGAATAAGTCTAACCAGAGACATAAAAGACCTATACAATGAAAACTACAAGACACCACTGCAAAAAACCAAAAGACACCTGCGTAAGTGGAAAAACATACCTTGCTCATGGTTAGGAAGACAACATAGTGAAAATGTCAGTTCTACCCAAAGTGATCTACAGATACAATGCAATCCCGATCCAAATTCCAACGGCATTTTTTAATGAGATGGAGAAACAAATCACCAACTTCATATGGAAAGAGAAGAGGCCTGGATAAGTACAGCATTACTGAAGAAGAAGAACAAAGTGGGAGGCCTCACACTACCTGATTTTAGAACCTATTATACCGCCACAGTAGTCAAAACAGCCTGGTACTGGTACAGCAGCAGATACGTAGACCAATGGAACAGAACTGCGAATCCAGACATAAATTCATCCACCTATGAGCAGCTGATATTTGACAAAGGCCCAAAGTCCATTAATTGGGGAAAAGGCAGTCTCTTTAACAAATGGTGCTGGCATAACTGGATATCCATCTGCAAACAACTGAAAACAAGAGCCATACCTCACACCATGCACAAAAACTAACTTAAAATGGATCAAAGACCTAAAAACGATAAAGATCATGGAAGAAAAAATAGGGACAACACGAGGAGCCCTTATACACGGCATTAACAGAATACAAACCATAAGTAACAATGCACAAACATCAGAAGAGAAACTAGGTAACTGGGAGCTCCTAAAAATCAAACACTTAAACGCTCATCAAAAGACTTCACCGAAAGAGTCAAAAGACAACCTTCAGACTGGGAAAAAAGTTTCAGCTACGACAAATCTGATCAGAGTCTAATCTCTAAAATCTACAAGATACTGCAAAAACTCAACAACAAAAAGACAACCCAATTAAAAAATGGGCAAAGGATATGAGCAGGCACTTTGCCACAGAAGACATTCAGGCGGCAAACAGACACATGAGGAAATGTTCACGATCATTAGCCATTAGAGAAATGCAAAGCAAAACCACAATGAGATACCATCTCACCCCAACAAGGCTAGCATTAATCCAAAAAACACAAAATAATAAATGTTGGAGAGGTTGTGGAGAGAC
>NW_004443957.1:21000060-21003320 GCF_000243295.1 Trichechus manatus latirostris
CTATGGGACATAAAATGATACTCGTGAAGAATGTGCTTCTTAGCTCAAGTAGGTACATGAGACTAAATAGGCAGCTCCCATCCAGAGGCGAGATGAGAAGGCAGAGAGGGTCAGGAGCTGGCTAAATGGACACGGGAAATCTTGGGTGGAAAAAGAGGAGTGTGCTGTCACAGTATAGGGAGAACAACTAGGGTCACATAACAATGTATGTATACATTTTTGTATGAGAGACTAACTTGAATTGTAAACTTTCACTTAAAGCACAAAAATAAAAAAAAGAAAACATTATAGCCAAGAAAACTATGGAGCAGTTCTAATGACCCATGGGATTGTGATGAGTTGGAATTGACTCCAGGCAAGTAGAGACCAATTGTTGTATCTTGAATGACTACTTGCAAGCTTTTAAGACCCCTGGCACTACACAACGAACTAGGAGGTAGAACAGAAGCATTAAACACTAAAGCACTAAGCAGTAAACTGAATGTCCTATGGAAAACATGACCCTAATCCTCCAAATCAAAGAAACAAATTCCATGAGGTTGTACAAAGCGGCCTGAGCTACTCTCTCTCTCTTTTTTTTGTTGTTGTTGTAAATATATCTATCACATAAATTTTGCCAACTCAACTTTTTCAGGTGTACAACTTATTGTCAGCAATTACATTAATCAGCTGTACAACCTAGCCCCTTAATCAATGCAGTGTTTTTTATCACCGTAAGCTGAAACTCATTACTCCATAAGCAATAACCCCTTTTTCCCCCTCCATCCCACCCCTTGTAACCACTAATTAACTTTGATCTCTGTCCATTTGCCTGTTCTTGTCTTTTTATATAAGTGAGATCATACAATATTTGTTCTTTTGTGATTGACTTCTTTCACTCAGCATAAGGTCTTCAAGCTCCATCCATATGTATCAAGACTTCATTTCTCTTACTGGCTGAGTAGTACGGTTGTCTACGATTCTTAAAAATTCTCTCCAGAAGATGACAAATATTGATGGGTCTAATCGGGGAAAAAAAAAGATCTTCCTATTCATTAGTTTTAAGACTATAATAGGTAAATGTGTGGGATATTTGAACTTTCTAGAATAATTATATTTCAAAACCTCAATACTTGCAAGAATATACAATTGATTCTTATTTTACTAACATACATTAGTCTAGAGTTTAGCAAGAATCACCATCTAGACCAGTTTCATCAGTTCTTTGGTAACTCCAAGTCCCACATTGGAGCTTCTTGAAAATAGTTCATGAGTTGCTATTTTTTTCCCATTAGTTATATATGTTATACCAAATCTCCGTTCTCTATTACGTTATTACCCTTTTGTGTATCTTTCTTTTACTAATTAAAAAGTAATATAAGTTTTTGATAAAAGTTCAGGTATTAATGTAATAATTCCCTATAAATTTACCCCCTGGAAGTAATCACTGTTGATGGCATGATGTATTATTTTCAGTGTTTGCTTTTGTTAATGAAAATCT
The DNA here is from genome assembly GCF_000243295.1 of Trichechus manatus latirostris. Taxonomy (NCBI): domain Eukaryota; kingdom Metazoa; phylum Chordata; class Mammalia; order Sirenia; family Trichechidae; genus Trichechus; species Trichechus manatus. The sequence goes on from NW_004443957.1 coordinate 21,001,541, forward strand.
TTTACCTGTTTAATGGGCCAGAGGTAGGAGCATGCCATCTTCATTTTCCTGGGTGGTACTTTGTTCTAGTGAGTCTGCTGGCAAGTTGTTTTGCTTCTTTGCTAAGATAACTGGTAATCTCATTACTGTGGTCAGGAAATTTGGGTTTTCATTCTGGTTTTACTATTTCTATCTTTATATGTCATTCAGTTTCTTAGGAGTTTGGTAACAACGCATGTTTATGTAGTACTATAGGGTTGCTGAGTCGGAATCAACTAGAGGGCGATGAGGTTTTTTTTTTTGTTTATGTAGATTTCAAATTACATTCAGATATACATCAGTCCTACACAGAAAGGTTGTAGAAAGATTAAAGACTTTGACCAAGTTAGGTAATAAGTAGTAAAGCCATGATTTGAAGCACCCATCCCTTCTGATTACATATATCCCCAGGTAAACTCATCTAGTGTCATGACTTCAAATACTATAGTATCTGTATTCTGATGACTCTCAAATTTGTATCTCTAGCCTCTACTTCTCCCTTGAGCTTCAGACTTGTACTTCCAGTTGACTTTTTAACAATTCCACTTAAATGGAACTTGATTTAGCAAAAAAGAGAATCCTTGATGTCCTCACCCCTTCCTTTCCTCCCAAGGTCTTCTCCATCTGTGCTAATGGCATCATCAGTCACCCATTTGCTCAGACAAAAACCTTGGAATAATCCTTGATTTCTGTCTTCCCTAAGCTTGACATCAAATCCACCAGTAGAATCTTACTGCTTTTCACCAACCTACTTCCATCTCTCACCTGGGCTTATGTAATTACTTCCCAACTGGTGTTCCAGTTTCCATTCTGTCCCTTACCCCAATTACATGATATTCCCTTACCTTGTTTTATTTTTTTAATTATATTTAACAATATCTGATATTATTTCTTTATGGGTTTCTTGCCTGTGTTCTGGAATGTAAGCTCTGCAAGGCAGAAACTGTCGTGTCACCACTGATTCTCCAGGGCCTAGAACAGTGCTGGCAATAGTGGCTCTCATGTTGAATGAATGAACAAACGAATGAATGAAAGAAAGAAATCTGCTGCTTTTTCAGTAGTTGGGGTTTCAGGAAAATCACTTCTTTTCTAGTTTTCTTAGAGCTCTTTTGTACAATCTGGAAGGAGTTAAAAAGCTTTTCTTTCATTTAATAATGTGTTCTTGAGACTGATATTAGAGTTTTATAATCTTAAATATATAATATCATTTGAGCTTTGCTGCATGCATCTTGTACTCCCTGAGATCTTTCTGAGAGATTCTATGTGGAAGCATGAAAAGGTAACCAGTTGTAATGCTTTCTGGGATAAGCCTGGCCCAATAAGTGAATGGGAAGAAACCCTTGCTGGTTAAGAGAGACATTCAATATGGGCTTCTACATAGATTTAAAAGAAAGCAATGAGAAGTGAATGCAGAACATCTTTATTTGCTTTGGACTACATTTATTCCAGTAAGGTAATTTTTGAAAGAGAAAATTGATATTTGGCTGATTAATAAATTTTTAAAACTGAAAACTTGAAGATCTAAGGATCCTGAAATACTATATTTTATTTTATTTTTTTATAATTGTACTACAGGTGGAGGCTTACCGAACAAATAGTTTCTCATGAAACAGGAGTACACATATTGTTTTATGACATTGGTTAACAACCTCACAACATGTCAACCCTCTTCCTTCTCGACCTTCTTTTTTTTGGTGAAAATACACATAGCCAAAGATACACCATTTCAAAAATCTCTACATGCACAGTTCAGTGACATCGA
>NW_004443957.1:21004678-21006691 GCF_000243295.1 Trichechus manatus latirostris
TACTTTAGATGAAGGTTTACAGAATAAATAGTTTCTCATTAAACAGTATACATATTGCCCTATGACAATGGTTAACAACCCCATGACATGTCAACACTGTTCCTTTTCAACCTTGGGTTCCCTATCACCAGCTTTCCTGTCCCCTCCTGCCTTCTAGTCCTTGTCCCTGGGCTGCTGTGCCTCATTAGTCCAGTTTTATTTTATGGGGCTGTCCAATCCCCAGCTGAATGGTGAACCTTGGGAGTGATTTCACCACTGAGCTAAAAGGGTGTCTGGGGGCCATACTCTCGGGATTTCTCTAGTCTGATAGGCCAGTAAATCTGGTCTTTTTTTTTTTTGTGAGTTAGAATTTTGTTCTACGTCCTTCTCCAGCTCTGTCCAGGACCCTCTGTTGTGATCCCAGTCAGAGCAGTCAGTGGTGGTGGCTGGGCACCATCTAGCTGTACTGGACTCAGTCTGGTGGAGGCTGTGGTAGCAGTGGCCCATTAGTCCTTTGGACTAATCTTTTCCTTGTTTCCTGTTCTCTTCATTCTCCCTTGCTCCCGAAGGGGTGAGACCAGTGGAGTATCTTAGATGGCTGCTCATCAGACGCTACTCATCAAGGTAGAATGTAGAACATTGTCTTTATAAACTGTGTTATGCCAATTGAGCTAGATGTTCCCCTAGACCATGGTCCCCACAGCCCTCTGCCCAGCAATTCAGTCCCTCAGGGAGTTTGATGTGTCTATGGAGCTTCCATGACCATTCCTTGTACAAGTTGTGGAGGCTTCCCCAGTATTGTGTACTGTCTCTCCCTTCACCAACGTTACCACTTATATGTTGTCTATTTAGTTCCCCGCCCTTCCATCCCTCGTAACCAACAAAGATTGTTTCTTTTTTGTGTGTAAACTTTTTCATGAGTTTTTACAGTAGAGGTCTCATACGATATTTATCCTTTTGTGATTGACTTATTTCACTCAGCATAATGTCCTCCAGTTTGATCCATGTTATGAGATGCTTCACAGATTCATCATTGTTCTTTATCTTTGCCTAATACTCCATTATGTGTATGTACCATAGTTTGTTTATCCATTCATCTGTTGATGGGCGTCTAGATTGTTTCCATCTTTTTACCTTTGTGAACAATGCTGCAATGAACGTGGGCGTGCACATGTCTATTCTGTGACGGCTCTTATTTCTCTAGGATATATTCCTAGGAGTGGGATTGCTGGATCGTATAATATTTCTATTTCTAGCTTTCTAAAGAAGCGCCATATCATTTTCTAAAATGGTTGTATCATTATGCATTTCCACTGGAAGTGCATAAGAGTTCCAATCTCTCCGTAGGCTCTCCAACATTTGTTATATCCAGTGTTTTTGATTCGTACCAGTGATGCTGGGGTGTGATGGTATCTCATTGTGGTTTTAATTTACATTTCTCTAACGGCAAGTGATCGAGAACATTTCCTCATGTGTCTGTTGGCTGCTTGAATGTCTTCTTTGGTGAAGTGTCTGCTCATTTGCTTTGCCCATTTTTTAATTGGATTATTTGTCTTTTTGTTATAGAGGTGTTGGATTTTCTTGTAGATTTTAGAGATTAGACCCTTGTCTGACTTGTAATACCCCCAAATTTTTTCCCAGTCTGTAGGTTCTATTTTTACTGTTTTGGTGAAGTCTTTTGATAGCATAAGTGTTAGATTTTTAGAAGATCCCAGTTATCCAGCTTATCTTCTGTAGTTTGTGTGTTGTTGGTTATGGTTTGTATCCTGTTAATGCCGTGCATTAGGGCCTCTAGCGTTGATCCTGTTTTTTCTTCTATGAACTTCATAGTTTTTGGCTTTATATTTAGGTCTTTGATCCATTTTGAATTAGTTTTTGTGTATGGTGTGAGATATGGGTCCTGTTTCATTTTTTTGCAGATGGACATCCGGTTTTGCCAGCACCATTTGTTAAAGAGACTGTCTTTTCCCCATTTGATGGACTTTGGGCTCTTGTTGAAGATCAGGTGACTGTAGCTGGATGGGTTTACATCTG
>NW_004443957.1:21010057-21026789 GCF_000243295.1 Trichechus manatus latirostris
GGCTGGCAATTTTTTTCTTTCAAGGTTTTATATATGTCATCCCATTGCCTTCTTGCCTGCATGGTTTCTGCTGAATAATCCGAGCTTAGTCTTATTGTTTCTGCTCTGTATGTGACTTTTTGTTTTTCTCGAGCCGCTCTCTGGATTCTTTGTTTGTCTTTGGTTTTAGGAGTGTGATTATCATATGCCTTGGTGATTTTCTTTTGTGTTCTATCCTATATGGGGTTCGTTGAGCTTCTTGGATGGTCAGCTTTTCATCTTTCATATACCGGGGAAGTTTTCTGTCAGCAGTTCCTCAATGATCCTCTCTGTGTTTTCTGTTTTCTCCCCCGTTTCTGGAACTCTGATCACTTGCAGATTTTTGCTTTTGATTGTATCCAACATAATTCTCAGGGTTTCTTCATTTTTCTTTTTTCTGATTTTTCCTCAAACAGAGTTGTAGCCAAGTGTTTGTCTTCAATTTCACTGATCCTGTCTTCCACCGTTTCAAACCTGCTCCTCAGCCCCTCTATGACACTGTCCATTTCTGAAATCTTGTTGTTTATCTTTTGTATTTCTAATTGTTGTTTTTGTATGATTTCTCATTGTGGATTTATTTTAGCATTTTGTTCCTGTATTAGTTCTTGAATTCTTCCATTTTTTTGTCTTATTTTCCATGAATTTGTCTATTTTTTCCTCATTTTTGTCTAATTTTTGCTTCAACTCTTGGATAATTCTGAATATTAGAGATTTAAATTCCCTATCAGGTAGTTCTAGTGCCTTTTCTTCTACTGGAAGAAAACATCTGGTGTTTTATTTTGGATGCCTACTGGAACCGTCCTGTCCTGTTTTTGTATATGCTTTGATATCGTCTGCTGTCTTCCAGGCATTCAGTAGTTGTTTTGCTCATTTATTGATTGTAGATTTGTTTGTTTTGTCCTGCTTTTTTGTTTTATTTGGTTATGTCTGAGCAGGTGGGCTGTGTGTTCTTTGTTGTTTGTTCGTCTGTGGGGAGATACTTTTCACCTTATTCTCCAATGGGTCAGTCACTTAGGTATGGTACAGCAGGGCAGGTCCAGCCTAAGGGGAGTTGCTGGGATAGGTTGTTTGTGGCACGTACTAGGGTGGGCCAGGAATCAGTGCATAGCAGGTTCTGGTAGGCCATGCCTGTGCTGCTTGGGGGTGTGATGTTCAGTGCATAGTGCAGGTAGGCAGGAAAGAGGGGGGAGATTGTGATGTTTGGAGCTAAGATGGGTATGGAAAAGAGGAGAGAGAGAAGAGAGGAACAGGCACCAAAAACACACGCACTCAAACAAACAAACAAAAAAACATGCTAAGGGAGCTTGCTGTTGGGGTGGAGAGATGAGAGACTGAGAAATGGAGAAAAAAAGAAAAAGGGTAAAAGAAAAAAATGAATAAGTAATTAGAGGGAAAAAATGAAAAGCTACCAGGGATCCCACTGGTGTGGCTGCTATGACTGGGGAAGTTGCTCCCAGGCCATGAAGTACAGCCTAGCTAGAAGGGGTAGAGGTATTACACAGCAACAGGTGTTCAGGAGACAGGAAGAGAAGGTAAGTATATAGAGACAAGAAACTGGAAATGAAGAAAGACAAAAGGAAAACAGAGAGAGAACAAAACAAAACAGAAACAAAACAAAACAAAACAAAACCCAAAGCCAAAAAAAAAAAAAAAGCAAGGAAAAAGAAATGCCCCCTGGTATGTCACTGTGCATCTGTGCAGAGTAAGGCAGTAGCTCCCAAGCCACGCAGTACTGCCTGGCTAGAAGGGGCTCCCAAGCTGAGAAAAAAAAAAAAAGAAAACAAACAAATCAAAACAGAACAAATCAGAACAAACAAACAAACAAAAAAAGCCGCAGGGGTCCCACTAGGGTCATGGCGTGGGCCAGGAAGAGGTTTCACAGTCGAGCGGTGTTTTGCAGCCTTGCAGGAAGAAGTAAAGATGCCACATGGAGCCAGGTATTTGAGAGAAAGGAGGGGGAGGTGGTGAGAGGTAAGAAAGAAATCTAAAGAGGCAGAAAAATGCAACACCAGCAGCCAACGAATGGCACTCAGGGAGCCGGCCATTGCGGGCGGGTGGAATCCAAGTGACACCACAGTGAAGCAGGTGCTTCCTGGTCAAGAGACTGTGGCTGCAGTTAGCAGAGGAGGCCAAGTGGGGGTAAAAAAGGGTAGGGGGTGGGAAAGCATATATTGCTGGTTACCAGTTGTTTTGTCTCCTGCTGGAAACTCCGTGAAGCTGCTTTCTCGTACCCCCTGTTCGCCGATCTCTGATAGGAGTACCAGATGGCGGATCCATGCTGTGGTAGCTGATAGAGGACCTCTACATGTATCTTTCCTCACTCTCTGTTCTCGGTCAGTTTCTTATTCCATTCGGTGCTTGGCTGAGTTCTTCATCTCTTCATTTGATGCTTAGGGTCTCAGGATAGACGTGTGTCTCTGTTTGACTTAGTTTTTTTGATCTTTGCTGTGGAGGGACAGCGTGGTGCTTCTGTCTATAGTGCCATGTTGCCCGGAAGTCCACTGAAAAGATTTTTTTGTACCAGCAAGATCTGGGTTCTGATTTTAATCATGCACTTGGTCATGCTGCTTCTGGAATCTAGGCTCATCATCTCCATTGGAGGTTTAGGATGATCACATGAAATGAATCTTGGGAAAGAATTCTTATAAGTATAAAGCACATATACATATAATATATCCTGATTATCATTAACTCAGCATTCTAGTATGAGGATCAAGGTGTTCATTCTCTTGCTCTTTTCAATTTCAGAGTCTCAGGACTCCAGTGGCGGTGCAGAGGCCAAAAATGGAACAAATCATGAAACAACTCAAAATAGTTCTAAATGTCTTCCCTGGGAATTTTTTGCTTGCTTATTTAATTGGTTGTTTATGTGTGCCTGAGATTAAGAACAACAGTAAATTAAAAAAAAATTTTTATAGAGCACCATCAATGAGACATTATGTCTTTGTTATAAATTTGTGAGCATCCTCAAGGGTCTCAGATATGAAGACTTCTGTGGCTATATTGGGGAGAGACAGCCAACAGGGGCTTTTATGTCTTTAAAAGCAATTAAAGGTTCAGGTCTCTGAAAAAGCAGTAAGTGCCAAGAATGGCACCTCTGCAACCAATTGTTCTTGACTTTTTTTTCTTTTTAAGCCAGACTGTTGATGCATTTTAATACCATTAGTATTTCTTAAATAAAATGAGTTTAGCAGTGTTACCATTTTTTTTCTGAAAATACGAGGCAGGAAAATGAGCCTGAGGCTGGATTATTGCATGCGTTCGAGTGAGTCTCCATTTCCAGATATTGGAAGGCATGTTTTTAAATGTTCTGGCAAAAAGTAGTTTTTTAAAAAAGTCCATGCACGTTGATTTGTTTTAGAAACACTGAAGACGCAATATGTGAATCATATTTGGATTTTAAATCATAATATTAAACTTCACAGTAAAAGTGGTTCCGTGGTTGTTAAAGCCCAAGGAGAGGTTTATAAAGCTAGCAGACAGAGAAACTGAACTAACTTGAAGAAATAAATGATACAGGAATGGAAACATTAAATAAATAACTTTAAAACCATTTTTCTTGATGTTATTTTATCCCTTGAAGGCAGAAAGATCATTAAAATTAAAATGGTATTAAAAATCTTTTCTACAAAAGTATGTAACCCAGTAAAATGAATGTTGAGTCAGTCACATGCATTTCATTCCAAATCCATAATTTATTTAGTATTTTGAAATTCATATGTGCCAGGCAATTCTCCTTAGTAAATCTTTTCAAATAAATCCCCATTTTTTAGTTCAAAGAAATAATCCCTAAGGTGAGATCAGTTGGCCTGAATGAAATGGGGATTTATCCAGGGGCTAACTAAGGAAGGAGAAGAGGGAATAAAAGGGACATGTTAATTCTGTGCATTTGTGCCTTTGCACTTGCCCGTTACTCTCTTGGAATGCCTTTCCCACCCTCTCCCATGTGGCAAATTCATTCTAATTCTTTGAAAATACATTTCCAAGGATCCTGTTCTCAGTGATGACTTTACCAACATCTCTAAATAGACAGTTGCTTAGTCCTCTGATATCACTGCCTTATACGTACCTCTGTTATTGCATGTAGTACCCCATAAGTCATTTGCTTACATTTCTGTCATCTTTGTATCTCCAGTGCTCAACATAGTGCCTGACACATAGTAGGAACTTAATAAATGTATGTTGAATAAATAAACAATGTGGGGAGTGACAGATCCTGACCTCTGAATTGCCTGGTTTCTGCTCAGTGTGTTTCTGGCCCCATCCTTCTCCTTGGTGAAAGTAGAGGGGAAGGGACAGAAGATATGTAGAACGAGGGGAGTAGATAGATAGATCATTGATCATTAGTAATTATTCACTGGACTTCTATCACTGTGTCAAGTGCTGTGGGGAAACTGCAGAGGTATAAGGTGCATTGCGTCTGCTTTCAGGGGCTCACCAGTTAGGTTTAGAGGCATAACTTAACGTGTATGAATCATTTAGAGGGAAACTGAACGCTAAGTTATAAGACTTGACTGCGTGTGTGTAAGGAAGTCAGAAAAAGGAGAAAGCCATGTGAGTTGAAGGAGTTGGGGAAGGTTTCATAGGGGAGGCAGAAGTTAATTTGGGCCCAGCAGTATTGACTCAAGGAGGAGCTGAGAAAGTGGCAAGCCTTGGGCCAGGTGGGAGTTGAATGATTTGACTGTGTGGGAATCAGCTATGGAACAGGGTTTACCCTGTATATCCATGGATGGGCTTTAGAGGGGCTTTGAACACCTGAAATTATTGGCAGAATTTTGCATGTACGTGTATATGGGTGGAGCCCTAGTGGCGCAGTGGTTAAGCGTTTAGCTGCTAATAGAAAGGTCGGTAGTTCAAGTCCACCAGCCGCTCCTTGGAAACCTTATGGGGCAGTTCTGTTTGTCCCGTAGAGTCGATATGAGTCAGGATCAACCTGACGGCAACGAATTTGGTTTTTTGGTTTTTATATATGGGTAGTTTTCTGGGGAGAGGGGTTCAGCTTTTAAAGCTGTAGATGGAGATTTTAAAAGAATGTTAAATTTTGTAATTTTAATGAAGAATAGGTAGCATTATAACCATCTGTCTTCACGAGGTCTTAACAAGAGGAAAAAAGGAAGAATTCAGGGATAGGGAAGGGAAGGGAAGGGAAAGGGAGAGAGGAGGGAGATTCAAGCTAATACTTGAAGAGGGAAAATAACAATATAGGCATCAATATTTCTTAAATGATCTCTCCCTGAAAGTATATCAGTAACTATGAGGCATATTAAGCTGATTATTGAAAGGTCCTTTAAGTAACGGAGGCCAGAATTCTGGGGCCGACACTCACTGCCTATTTGAAAGAAACTAAATACTGAATTGTAAGTGAAAGAAAATGTATCTCATTGTTACCCACATGAATATATACTGGATTCAAAGGCACAACATTCTGTAGCTTGGATGGGACTTTTTTATTTGTCAGTGTCTTTAATTTGATCAGTTAAAATGGTTTTTAAGGATTATTCTATTTAGCCTTTTAAATTTAAGGGTGGCAGCAGTGGGGGTGGTGATGGAAATGTGGGTGGTGACAAAGTGCAGGTGGTGACAGGGGCACGGGTGGCCACCTGCATTATCTCTTAATGAAAAATCTGTATTTTGTCATAAAAATTAAACATAATGAACTTGACTTGATTATTTGCCATAGACGTAGATCCTTTTAATATTGAACAATCAATATATACAGAAAACATGCAGATTGGAGCCCTTTTTGGCCGTTGCAAACTGGAGGTTAACATATCAGGGACAGGAATGATGAATGAGTGTCTCACTATCACAGACATGCTTTGAAGTGATAGCTGTGTCATGTCACATTTGCAAGTTAATGAGGACAGAAAAAGATACATGAAAAAAAATAGGCCTGCTTATTTGTTCTTTGGCTTGTTCCAAAAAGGATTGCAATGAAAAAGAGTTTCATATTATTGGTTTATTGGATTGATAAGAGCACAATAATTGAGGAGCAAAGCAGTTATAAGTTTATACAAAGAAATAGTGCAATGGGGGTTTCTCTATAATTATTTATTTAGGGAAAAACTAATTTGATAATAGTTAAGAAGATAATAATGTTGAGAGAAGGAATAGAAGTATAAACCTCAATTATATGCCAAGCATAAATATTTTTACATAGAATTCGGTTTAATTAAAAGATTTGAGCAATTTGGCGAAGCTGGAAATTTAGATGTATAAACTTAAAAAATGCATAACTAATGTTAATTTGTTAATGTTGGATTTTAATCGGCTTAATGTCAAGTGTTAAAAAATTATATTAATTCTTAGATCATACAATTTTATGAGAAATAGAATGTTCAACCCATAAAGATTCAACATCAAGTGTCACTTTAGTGGATTTAAGGCTGAGTGTACAAAATGTATCACCATTCCTGTGGTGGTCCAATCCCATATATTGAATCTGCTAACAATAATACTATATATAAAATGTGAGAATTATATAATATATATTTTAAGTTGATACAACATATATAATATTGTATAATATACTATTACATTATTATATATACCATCTTAAAATATACATATTATATGATTCTTACATCTGTATATATATATAATATATAATAATGCAATAATATATTAATCAGTTTTTGAGTTCTTAACATCTTGTGCTTTTTAAAAAGTCATATAGAAGGCAAATATGTATATGTGAATGTTTAAGATGATTATACCTTAAGCTGGAGAATGTAGTATCTTCAGAACTTGCCTTTTGCTGGGGGACCAGGTTGAATCCAGTGATTGGTCTAATGGACCATTCCTGGGGCTTAGAGCTTGCAGACTGGAGGTTGGTCCAGGTGAAAGAAGTATATAGCATAGTCCATGTCCAAGGGGGAGCACTGACTCAGATAAAACATATACATCATCAATTCTAAGAGGGGAATGTGGGCTAATTAAAGGGCATTCAGGAGCAGGGTGAATGAAGGTTCATGAGAGAATGAGGAGAGAAAGTCCAGGCCTCCCTCTGTGGGCAAGATTGGGTTTTCTAGGCTGCGTCGTCCCCGGCTGGTGTGGCCTGGAATTAGAAGTGCTGGTTCAGGTGGTTCATCTTTCATAGCTTCATGCTTATTAACATAAAATCACATTTTATTTTGAATAAATTTTGATATAATGAGTTAAAGTGACTACGGTAACAAGATGCTTAACTCCCAAGCTAGAAAAAACAGCATTTTGAGGTTGTTTGGGAATGTGGAACAAAGAAACTATTAAAGGTCTATTTATGAAGAACAGATCAGTGGTTGCTGGGGATTAGGAATGGAGGGGAGAGTGTGACTACAAAGTGATAGCCTCAGGGAGTGTTTGGGGTCATGGAACTGTTTTATATCCTGAGGGGGGTTGTAGTTATATCAATCTATATATGTATTAAAATTCATAGACTTGCACACCAAAAAAGGTTAATTGTATAATAATTTAAAAAAACAAAAAACAAGGCAAGAAATGCTATCAGGGAAATAAAAGACCTTTTTAATATATTAAATGCAAATGATAGAACAAAATTCACCAAAGCAATCCTGGAGGACCACGGGAAAGCAATCCTAAATGTGCACGGTGTGCATATTTCTGAGCTCTTTAGGTTGATGGAGGGCACACTTCAAAAGTGTTGCATGGAAGTTTTATATTATTTTGTGTACTGGGTTTTCTTTTAACTCTTTAAAAAAAAAATACTCCTCCCTCCCTCCCTCTTTTCCTTCCTTCCTTCTTTCCTTTCTTCTTTTCTTAAAATCATGCTCTCTGACATGATGAGGGAAACCCTGGCGGCACAGTGGTTAAGTGCTGCGGTTGCTAACCAAAAGGTCAGCAGTTTGAATCCACCAGATGCTTCTTTGGAAACTCTATGGGGCAGTTCTACTCTGTCCTATAGGGTAGCTATGAGTCAGACTGAAGGCAATGGGTATTTTGGTTTTGACATGATGAGGCAGCACCCTAGATTACACAATATTTGCCTCTCGTGGCTACTAGTGGAAGGACATGAAGTGAAGAGAGAATGGGAAGCTAACCTAGTTCTGCCCCAATCCAATGGTGGACATTTGAGCCAGAATAGAACCTATACTAGGAGCTTTGCTACTCATCAGAACATGTCTGTGATATCTAACCCAACCTGTAGGCCTCCCTAGTTCAGACAATATTAAACATTGTTTTGGAGCTGAGCACATGGTTTGAGTTAGAATTGAAAAAAGCTCTGGAAGGTGGATCTAGTCCAGAACTGACCAGAGGGTCTTTGGAGTAGCCCTGAAATTGACCTTGTCCTTTTAGTGTTCTTTGGGCTGGGTATGATCTTAAGTCAGGTGGGACCTCCCAGGATTACTCTTGTCCAAAGTTATCTTCCTGTCCCTTTGAAAGATTAAATTTGTGTCTCTGGGTCTGGATCAAATTTAAACCAGTCTCCTAGGGATTTTGAAGGGCTATTAAGGCAAGGCATAAGAAAACATGACCTCTTCCTTCAATGTTATCTCTTTAACTTCCCGTTTCCTTGGCAACCTGATTTCTGATTTTCTGAATGGGTGTTGCTCTGGTCATTTGCCCAGAAAACAGCTCTGGATGAGAGCCCATAGGAGAGAATTTTATATCTCTTGGGAAGAGAAAGGTTAACTTTTATTTCCAAGAGCATTGGCTGCGTGGATTCTTGGATGCAGTAATCCCCAGGAGAAAGTGGTGTGTCGAGCTGTGGCTAGCGCATAGAGCTCCACACAGGCGGAAGTGGGTGTGCAGAGCTGACTGCTTACAACAGCTCCCCGTGTCTGCTAATACCACAATGAGTGAATCAAAAATTAGCTTGAAGTTCTTGACCCATATTCTTTATATTAAACTTTGGCAGCCACTTTTTCTGTCAGTCACCCCTCTAGGTTATTCTAGATTTTAAATCCCCAGCTATGAGATAACATTAACCAAAATTCTTGACATTTGCCAACCCTAGCCACAAGCAGGAGGGTTGCTTAAGATCATTTCAACATAAAGCATTTGTCTTTTAGCTAGTCTGAAAATAAATTGTAGTACATCCTGGTAATGGATCTCTTGGAGTTGAATCTTTGGATGTAGGATTTGTGATTTGAGTTCACCATCTGATTTATATATCCTGTGGTCATCATAACTCAGATTTGTAAATCTAGGTACAGCTGGGATTGTGGGGCTATTGTGCCTGACTTAATTGCACATTTAAATGTGAGGCTAGAGCTAAAGCTAAAAAAGCAGATGGAAGAGGAGACTGCCCTGTTTTGAGGTCATGTGTAAAGCCAAGAAAATTGCTGGAGCAGCTCTGACAGAGCTAAAGATTTCAGGAAATCAGGCTTGTAATATTTCCACTTCTCTCAGCTTGCTGTCTGGCTAAAAGTGTGGTAAGATCAGACTTTTTCCAAAGGTTTTGGTATTTCTGCAGCTGTTTTCAGAAAGCCTTGAAAATGAAAAGCAAAGGAGTCCACAGAATCTCCAGTATCCATGCCCCAATCACTAAAGCTTTTGGATGATCTAAGTGGGAAAGAGTTGAAGCCACACAAGCAAAGGTGTGTGTGACATAGTGCATGTGTGGAAGCTTCTCTGTCAGATATGACATTGTGCTGATGGCACCTGAAAGCCTTGGGGTGGGGGGTGGTAGAAGCATTGCCTCTACAGCAAGCATACCAAAAAGTCCTCTATGGGAGCTCTGCATATTATAGTTCTCATTTCTGTTATTTAGATCCTTTTTGTTCTATTCACTTGAGTTAGCTGGGCCATCTGTCTAGGTCAGTAAACATCCCAAACTTTCCAATTGTTCCTGTTAGTCCAGTGTTAATCTGTCACTTAATATCACTTCTGAGAAATTGTATCTGCTAGTACTCTTCAAGCATTTTTTTTTTTTGCTGTAAATACACATATATTTAATTTTGTTGTTGTTGAGAATATACACAGCAAAACATACACCAATTCAACAGCTTCTACAAAGTACAATTTAGCGACATTGATTACACTCTTGAGTTGTACAACCAACCGTTCTCACCTACTTTTTCCGAGTTGTTCTTCCCTCATTAACATAAATTCACTGCCCCTTAAGGTTCCTATCTAATCTTTCGAGTTGCTGTTGTCAATTTGATCCCGTATAGATAGTTCTTAAAAAAGCACAATGCTCAAGGCAGATCTTTTTCACTAGTTGAGCTAAACTATTGTTCGGTTTTAAGATGACTTCAGGAGTCTTCAGGCATTTTTAATGCATCCTTTCAATATTATCATTCCTGGCCTATACAAGAAGAAATCAGGGTTCAGAGAGATTATGTAATTTGTGTGAATCCTGTGAACAGACTGGGTGGTAAGAACTATGCACTGTATATTTTATATTGTCAGCTGCAAGCTTTCAAGTGGTTGAAGCTCTTCGTATATGTAGTATGTATGAGGAAATTTAAAACAATAGGAATGAATGGATTATATCAGTGATTTTCAAATATTTTTGGCAAATGAAAGTTTATGTGCAAGCCCAGTATGTTAAGCTATAAGTTCTACTTTATTAGCATAAATTTATTTTACAAGTTCAGATTTCTAATAGCTACCTATTTTCAAGTTAACCAGTAATGCTAACAAGACTATTTATGATGAACACAAACATTTGAAATCTGGATTTTTGTATGTTGATTGTAGTCTTGTAACAGCATCAGTATCCAGTATATTTTTAAGTTTTGTTTGGTTGTCTGCATTGAAAATAATTCTGATTTACAGAAAAATTCTTGTAAATGGATATCATTTTCTTGACGGCTAAACCTACTCAGAATGTTCTTCAAGTAACCCAGAAGCTTGAAAAATCATGAATAGGAAGTTTTTGATCCAATTTGAATCACTAACTATACCTAACAATGTCTCACTTCTTCCTTTCTCTCTTAAACCCAGTCTCAGCACCATTCACTGACACTGCACTTTTTAAGGTCACTAGACCTTCACGTAGCCAAATCAGTTTTCAGTCTGCATCACATGATCCGACAGCAGCTTTTGACACAGTTGATCACTCTCCCTCCTCCACTTACTTTCCAGGACTCCACTCTCTCCTGGTTTCCTCCCACCTGGCTGGCCACTTCTCAGTTTCCTTTCTGCTCCCTCATCATTATCCTCAGTTCTTTGGAGTACCCCATAGTTTCTCAACCATGGTTTCTCATCTGAATCACCAAAAAAAAAAACAAAAAAAACAAAAAAAAACCCAACCTGTTGCCGTCGAGTCAATTCCAACTCATAGCTACCCTATAGGACAGAGTAGAACTGCCCCATAGAGTTTCCAAGGAGCATCTGGTGGAGTCAAACTGCTAACCTTTGGTTAGCATCGGTAGCACTTAACCACTGCACCAACAGTGTCTGAATCATAGAACATAGAAAATGAGTTGAGGGACTACTTTCTCAATTTTCCCAAGGGAAATAACTAGTACTATTCTAGATGCGAGGAACCCTGGTGGCTGCGGTGATTGAAGCCCTTGGCTGCTAACCAAATGGTCAGTGGTTCAAACCCACCAGCTGCTCTGCGGGAGAAAGATGTGGCAGTCTGCTTCCGTAAAGATTTACAACCTTGGAAACCCTATGGGCAGTTTTACTCTGCCCTGTGGGTTGCTGTGAGTCGGAATCAATTCAGTGGCAATGGATTTGGCTTGGTTTGAATTCTAGATGCAAAGGAGTCCTGGTGGCGCAATGGTTAAGCGCTCAGCTGCTAACCGAAAGGTTGGCAGTTCGAACCCATCAGCGACTCTTCGGGAGAAAAGATCTGGAGCTCTGCTCTTATAAAGATTACATAAATGTTTAAGAAAGTCTGTCCTATATAAGTCAAAGTCCTATATAGAGTCCTCTTTGAAGTTGGAATTGACTTGACTGGCACAGAACAACAACAACATTCTAGATGCACGGGGGAGAAGTTAATTAATTACGTACACTGGCTGCTTTAGGTTATTAAGGCTTAATATTCTCTTAGAATTTCAGCTGAGAAAGGTTGCCAGGCTCAGTCCACAGACATTAGGGATCTGATCTTGTTTCATGGTCTTAAATGCCATCTAAGTACAGTAGTGACAACTCCCAAATTTATATCTCCAGCCCAGGCCTCTAGCTAAACATAAGGTAGAGTGTTCTATCCAACATCTATTCAACATCTTGCCTTGAATATCTAACCAACATCTCAAACTTAGTAAGCTCAGAAGCAAAACCTGATCTTTCTCCCCAAAGCTGTTTCATTCATAGTCATCATCTATCATGCTCCAAATTTTAGAGTCATCCCTGAGCTCTCTTTTGATCACATCTTGCATCCAATCCTTCTGCAATTCTTATTGTATCTACCTTCCAGATACACCCAGAATTTGACCAGTTCTTGCTAGCTCCATTTCTACCATCCTGATCTAAGTTTCTGATTTGTCACCCTGACTGTCTCAGGAATGTCTGCCTCCAAATTCTCTGACATTGTGTTGTGCCCATCATTTGCCTTTGTCAGTTGATGTTTGGACCATTATATATTGAATATGGTGCTTTGCCTTGCAGACTGAGCCTTCTCTGATTGCTTAGGGGACTGTACCAGTTTTTCCTAGTAGCTATGGCCAGACTAAGTTCTAAGTTCAGATCCCTCTTTCTGTCCCATACTCAACCTGCTCAGACCTGAACAAGGTAATAGGAAAGTGCCCACACAGCTAAAACTACTAACCTTTTCAGAGTGGAGGGGTAGCTATAGGGAAAGAATAGAATCGTAAGCCTTTGTCAGGCAGGTTAGTACCTCTTGGGTCTAGCCCCTGAGGGAAGCATTATGGATGGCTTTCAACTTTGCATTACTATCTGGGAGCATCTGTATAGCACTGTTAACATGAATCCCTCATGAATTCTTCTCATGTCCTAGGAAAATGAACAGAAAGCAGGTTTCAAGAATCTTAGGCAACAGATAGGGAAACTGAGTCTTAGATTAATCAAATGATGCCCCTGAGATCAAATGGGGATTTGTTGATGGAACAGATTAGAGGCTATAGTTTTTGGGACTGCCAATTCACTAGACCTGGGGCCCCCAACATTTTGATGAAGAGGTGCTTTTAGTTCTCTGAAATCTTACAGTAATATTAGAGCTAGCCTGGAATCAGCCTTGGAGATTACCTAGTCATTCATCTGAACCTTCTGATTAGAGGTGGTGATGATGAAATTCTTGAGAGAGTAGGAGGGGTGCTTGCTTCCCCACCCCAGATTGTGTGATCGGAGAAAATGGAGAGATGGAGAAGGAGGGGGTTATAACTTATCAGAAAAGGCCTAAAAAAAAAAAAAAAACCCAAACCAAACCCACTGCCATCGAGTCAATTCTGACTCATAGTGACCCTATAGGACAGAGTAGAACCGCCCCATAAGGTTTCCTAGGCTGTAATCTTTACGGAACCAGAGTGTTACATCTTTTGCCCACAGAGTGGCTGGTAGATCTGAAACACTGATCTTGCTGTTAGGTTTCTCTGGCCCCTGTTTTTTCTGGGTCTTTTCTAGGATCTGGGCAGTGATGAAGGTGGCTGACTAGAAGGAAAGAGACAAAATCTTTTTGCTTATCTGGGTACTGCTTATCTAGCTCTCTCTTGACCCTTGATGTTCCCCATGTGTGACATACAAACATACGTCATCTCTTGCTGGGCTGCACTTGAGGGTTCTTTGGAAGCCCCCTACTGGGGACCTCTCTGACTCCCCCCGCAGGCCCTGCTCCTGGAGATTGACTCCACAGCCTGTTACTGATTCAACCCTTTTAGGCAGGGGCCCCCTTAAGATGTCTCAAGCCTGGTACCTTTTGCAGTGTCCACTTGGACCCTTTGCAGTGTCCACTTAGATCTGGGAAAACCCAAGCATCCTAATGCTGAGCGCAGGCTGCTGCCCTCACTCTGCATTCTCCTCTTGCTCTTTAGCTCCAGTCAGCCTCTTCAGTGGGAAGCAGGCCCCAGGCTCTGTGTTCACAGACACTCAGATTCCAGGGGACACCCATTAGTTTCTCCCAGAAACTGTCCCTGGTTGCAGTTCAGTGAACAGTTGGTAGCAGAGGCTAAAGACACTCCCAACGTCTGTGAGAGGTTTTCTGGGAGATCCCAGCCCAGCCCCTACCCTGCACATATGAGCATGCACATTGTGGGGGTAACAGAGAAACACTCCAGAAGACCAGAGAGGGGTGAAATGTTATAGCCCACTCTTACCTGGTCTCTCCAACCCCTTCTATGGCTATTAAGGTTGATTGGGGTGTGAGGGTGAGAGTCTAGGGATCTTTAGGCTTCTGCTTGTCAAATCTTGGAGGGGAATCCATTCCGCGTCCTGTTGTAGTTGTCTAGGGAATCTTGCTCTACCTCAAGTTGAGATAGTGGTGTTCAATGCGTTCAACAGCCATTTTGAGCTTTGCCCTGGGGTGCTGTGTCAACTCACTGAGTATCTTTCAAGTATCCACTATGTGCGCAGAACTCTGGGAATGGATGGGAAGGGAGTCAAAAGAGAAGCAGAAGACATGCACATTTAACACCTCTGATGATACCTCTGATAGCCAATAGATGCTATCACAAGTCATTTTTATCTATCTAAATAGTTAGTCACATGTGCGAAGTGCTGTGTGGTCTTGACTAAGTCTCTCAGCTTTCCCATCTATAAAATCAGAGTGCAGATTTACTTGGCAAGACTAGTATGAGGATTAAAATACCCCAAATCATTTAATGAAAATGATCATCAAGCATTTTCCAAATCTAAAGAGCTATGGAAATGGGTGGCACAATGGTTAAAACACTCAGCTGTTAACCGAAAGGTCGGCAGTTGGAACCCACTAGCCGCTCCACAGGAGAAAGATGTGGCAGTCTGCTTCCATAAAGATTACAGCCTCAGAAACCCTATGGGGCAGTTCTACTCTGTCCTATAGGGCCGCTATGAGTCAAAATCAACTTGACTGCAACGAGTTTCAGGGTTTTTTCTTGCGGGGGTGGGTATGGAAATGGGAGAAATACTTAGCAAGAGTGAGGGGCTATGCTTGAACTGTCAGCCATTCCTCGGGTAGTTGTAATTTCCTGGCAGGAACTGGCCTGGGAGGGGCCTTGACAGACATTGCACAGTTGGTTTAAGAAAGCCTGATTGGCATGCAGTTATGATTTTATCTTTGCAAACCTTCAGCATGAGGCTGCAGCGGGAGGAGGCTGTGAGGTATTCACTTGACAGCCTGCCATTGTGAACTCTAATGGGAGGGAGACGTGAGTGCCCAGAAAGACAGCCTTGGGTTGTAAGTGGTTCATTTTAAGTTCAGCTGCAATAACTCCTGCTGGTGATTTAATACTGTAACTTTGGAACTCTCCGTCTGTTCTTGAGTGTGTGTGTATTTGTGGGTGTGCGCATTCGTGAGAACAATTCCTATTCGCTCACTTTGTGATTACTAGCAGGCCACATTCTTCAAAAGTTTCTGAGGCTTGGTGTTAAGAAAATTTTACTGGGATGATTTGGTTTTGTGGACAAGGAAGCTAACACAGTAGATCATACAATAATTTATGTCTCCATTGCCAGGAGGTTGGTTGGCTGGTGGCAGGGGCAACAGAGGATGGCAATGATACGGATCTTAATCCCAATTCCTAAAGTAGAATGGGGTTGTGGAAGTTAAGTTTTCCGATGCTGAAATGAAGAACTGTTTTGTGGCATTCTTACAAAAGGAAGAAGTTGGGAAGTACCTGCTGAACCTTAGTTTTGCCACTGCAGATTATTAAAAGCCACAGGTTTCAAGTCTTAGACCTTTACCTCCCTGCCTGAAAAAACCAACTATGAGAAAGTCATTTGTATCAAAGTTGACATTCAACAGTCTGCAGCACAGCCACGACCTGCAGGGCCTTCCTTTCTATTTGGTAATTAGATGCCAGAGGGATGGAGGTTTTAAAAAGAAGCTATACTGTTTATTTTTTATTTTTAATCTAGAAGTATATCACCCCATTTTCAAATGACCCTTGAAATAATGTAGGGGCAAGATCACCTTTTTGACTGAAACTTAGCCTACAAATTCCAGGACAAGAGGTAAATTAGCCACTACAATGTAATCTCCATGAATACAAGGATTTTGTCTATTTTATTCACTCCTGTATCCTCAGGCCCTAGAACTGGGCCTGGCATATAAAAGGTGCTCAATAAATATTAGTTGAATGAATCAATCAATCAAAAAAGGGAATCTGGCTTACAATTCGGAGTGGCCTCTGGTTCTTGGCTAGTCCTTGCCCGTTGGGGTCACAAGTGTGGGGGTCATATGTGCTAAAACCTTGATGCACATGAAATACAGAGCTTGTTTCCACTGCTGGTTCTTTTTCCTCCTTTCAGTAAATATTTCTTTAAGGAATGCATATTATGGGTGGGGAATTTTTCGTTTTTTGGATAGGCATTCATTTATTTTCTTGCTTCATTTATTATTTAATACAGGTGTCTCTATGATGTTTGTCTTAACCCAACTACTGGATTTTTCATTTTTTTCCATCTGAGTCATACTCCAGCACTGTGCCAGAGAATAATGTAGTTCAACTTTCTATGGCCACATGCAGTTTTTGTAAGGTGTTCTATCTTATTCTTTTTGAAACTGAGGACCTCTTCATATAAAAGATCAGCTAGAGAATCTATTCCATTTACTCCTTTTCCAATATACACAGAAACACCCAACGCTACAAAATCACAAAACAAACTTAAGGGTGATGCTTTTTTTTTTTTTTTTTTAATATTTTATTGTACTTCAGGTGAAGGC
>NW_004443957.1:21033908-21037225 GCF_000243295.1 Trichechus manatus latirostris
ATTTGATGTTCTATGGTTTCAGGATTGTTGATTCTCTGTTTGGCTTAGTTTTTCGGATCTTTGTTGTGGAGGGACGGCGTGGTGCTTCTGCCTAGAGCGCCATCTTGCCGGAGGCCTCAGGGTGATGCTTTTGATGAGACCTCAGTGAACAAATAAAATTTTAGAATCAATAGTAATCTCAGCCTCATTATGTAATTCAAACCTCTTCATTTACACATGAAGAAACTGAGACCCATGGGGCACAGAGCAAGGAACTGGAGTTAAGACCTAAGTTTTAATGTTCTACCAACTAGTCCATGCAACCCGTAGTCCATAAATAAAAATATTATCTTCACGTACTAGAATTATTATCTTTTTCACTTTTAAATTTTATTTTGTTGTTGTTGAGAATATGCGTAGCAAAACACGTCAATTCAACTCTTTCTACATATACAAGTTAGTGACATTGATTACATTCTTCAAGTTGTGCAACCATTCTCACCCTCCTTTTCTGAGTTGTTCCTCCCTCATTAACATAAACTCACCTCCTTCTAAGGTTCCCATCCAATCTTTCAAGTTGCTGTTGTCAATTTGATCCCATATAGATAGTTCTTAAAACAGCATAATGGTCAAGGCAGACTTTTTGTTTACTAGTTAAGCTAAACTATTTTTTGGTTTTAAGAAGACTTAGGGGAATATTTTTGGTTCAAGTTTCAAAGATTATCTCAGGGCAGTAGTTTCAGGGGATCATCCACCCTCTATGGCTCCAGAAAATCTAGAGTCCATGAGAATTTGAAATTCTGTTGTGCATTTTCCTCCTTTTGATCAGGATTCTTCTATGGAATCTTTGATCAAAATGTTCGGTAGCTTGGCACCATCCATTTCTTCTGGTCTCATGGCAAAGGAGATATTTGTCCATGGAGGCAATTATCACCTATTCCTTATCCTCCTCCTGTCCCTGACTCTCCTTCTTCCTCTGTTGTTCCAGGTGAATAGAGACCAATTGTTGTGCCTTAGATGTCTGCTTGCAAGCTTTTAACACCCCAGGCACTATGCAATGAATTAGGAGGTAGAACAGAAGTACTAACCATGTTACTAGGCCAATTAACTGAGATGTCTTATGAAACCATGACCCTAACCTCCAAACCAAGGAACCAAACCCCGTGAGGTGTTCGGTTGTACATAAGCAGCCTCAGCAGCTGCTCTTTTTTTTTTTTTTTTGTCGTTGTTGTAAATATGTCTGTCACAAAACTTTTGCCAATTAACTTTTTACAGGTGTACAATTTATTGACAGTAATTACAGTAATCAGCTGTGCATCTCATTGATTAATTACCACTAATCAATGATATTTTTCCCATCACCGTTAACCCCGTTTCCCCCTCCTTCTTACCCCTGGTAACCACTAATGAACTTTGGTCTGTATACTTTTACCTTTTCTTGTCTTGTATATAAATGAGGTCATACAATATTTGTCCTTTTGTGATTGGCTTATTTTGCTCAGTATAATGTCTTCAAGCTCCGTCTATACTGTAGCATGTATCAAGACTTCATTTCTCATACTCCAGTGTATGTACGTACCACATTCTGCTCATCCGTTCATCTGTTGATGGACATTTAGATTGTTTCCACCTTTTGGCTATTGTGAATAGTGATACAATGAACATTGGTGTATCTGTTTGAGTCCCTGCTCTCAAGTCTTTTGACTATATACCTAGGAGTGGAATTTCTGGGTCATATGGTAATTCTGGAGTCCCTGGGTGGTACAAACATTTAAGCGCGCAGCTACTAAATGAAAGGTTGGCAGTTAGAATCCAGCCACAAGCACATCAGAAGAAAGTCATGGCGATCTGTTTTGGAAAGGTCACAATTATTGAAAATCCTATGGAGCACAGTTCTACTCTGAAACACATGGGGTCACCGTGAGTTGGAACTAACTCAACGGCAGCTTTTTTCTTTTTAATGGTAATTCTATGTTTAACTTTTTGAGGAACTGCCAAGCTGTTTTCCACAACAGCTGCATCGTTTTACAGTTCCACCAGTAATGGATAAGAGTTCCAAATTCTCCATATCCTCATCAACACTTGCTATTTTATGTTTTTCTGATAATAGTCATCCTAGTGTGGGGTGAAGTGGTGTCTTATTGTAATTTCAATTTGCATCTCCCTAATGTCTAATTAAAGGAACCATGGTGGCGCATTGTTTAAAGTGCTTGGCTGCTAACCAAAAAGTCAGTGATTCAAACCCACCAGCTGCTCTGTGGGAGAAAGAGGTGGCAGCCTGCTTCTATATAGATTTGTAGCCTTGGAAACCCTATAGGGCAGTTCTGCTCTGTCCTATAGGGTCACTATAAGTTGGAATCGACTCTTGCTTTCTTCTTGAATGATGTCTTTGATGTCATTCTACAACTCATCTGATCTTCGGTCACTGGTGTTCAAAGCATCAAATCTGTCCTTGAGATGGTCTCTAAATTCAGGTGTGATATACTCAAGAGGTCATTAAAAAGACAGGAAAGAAAGAAACGACCAAAATGGATGTTAGAAGAGACTTGAAACTTGCTCCTGAATGTTGAGTAGCTAAAGCAAACTGAAGAAATGAAGAAGTAAAAGAGCTGAACAGAAGATTTCAAAGGGTGGCTTGAGAAGATAAAGTATTATAATGACACTTGCAAAGACCTGGAGATAGAAACCCAAAAGGGAAGAACACGCTTGGCATTTCTCAAGCTGAAAGAACTGAAGAAAACTTCAAGCCTCGAGTTACAATATTGATGGATTCTATGGGGGAAAATATTAAACGAGGCAGGAAGCATCAAAAGAAGATGGAAGGAATACACAGAGTCACTATACCAAAAAGAATTGGTCGATATTCAGCCACTTCAGGAAGTAGCATATGATCAGGAACCTATGGTATTGAAGGAAGAAGTCCAAGCTGCACTGAAGACATTAGCAAAAAACAAGGCTGCAGGAATTAACTGAATACCAGTTGAGATGTATCAACAAACGGATGCAGTGCTGTAAGTGCTCACTGTCTATGCTAAGAAATTTGGAAGACAACTATCTGGACAACTGACTGGAAGAGATCCATATTTATGCCTATTGCAAAGAAAGGTGATCCAACAAAATGCAGAAATCATCAAACAGTATCATTAATATCACATGCAAGTAAACTTTTGCTGAAGATCATTCAAAAGCGATTGCAGCAGTGTATCGACAGGGAACTGCCAGAAATTCAAGCCAGATTCAGAAGAGGATGTGAAAAGAGGGATATCATTGCTGATGTCAGATGGATACTGGCTAAAAGCAGAGAATACCAGAAAGATGTTTACCTGTGTTTTATTGAC
>NW_004443957.1:21038048-21069783 GCF_000243295.1 Trichechus manatus latirostris
TATCAGGAGGGATCAGTCCCTGGAGAAGGACATCATGCTTGGTAAAGTAGAAGGTCATTGAAAAAGAGGAAGACCCTCAAGGAGATGGATTGACACAGTGGCTGCAACAATGGGCTCAAACGTAATAATGATTGTGAGCATGGCACAAGACCAGGCAGTGTTTTGTTCTGTTTTACATAGAGTCACTATGAGTTGGAATTGACTTGACGGCACCTAACAACAACAATATTCAGGGTCATGCTTTGACTCTCGTGGACTTGTTCTTATTTTCTTCAGCTTCAACCTGAACTTGCATATGAGCAATTGATGATCTGTTCCACAGTCGGCCCTTGGCCTTGTTCAAGCTGATGATATTGAGCTTTTGCACCGTCTCTTTCCACAGATGTAGTCAGTTTGATTCCTGTGTATACCATCTGGCAAAGTCCATGTGTAGTTGCCGTTTATATTGTTGAAAAAAGGTATTTGCAATGAAGTCACTGGTCTTGCAAAATTCTGTCATGCGATCTCTGGCATTGTTTCTATCACCAAGGCCATATTTTCCAGCTACCAATTGCATGTTCCATCAATTTCAGACTGCAGAAGTTGGTAAAAATCTTCAATCTCTTCATCTTTGGCCTTAGTGGTTGGTGCATAAATTTGAATAAAAGTCAGATTAACTGATCTTTCTTGTAGGCATATGGATATCATCCTATCACTGACAGTGTTGTACTACAGGATAGATCTTGAAATGTTCTTTTTGACATGAATGTGATGCCATTCCTCTTCATTTTGTCATTCGCATGTGCTTGTCTGATTCAAAATGGCCAATACCAGTCTATTTCAGCTCACTAATGCCTAGGATATCGATGTTTATGCGTTCCATTTCATTTCTGACGATTTCCAATTTTTCTAGAGTCATACTTCATACATTCCACATTCCGATTATTAATGGATATTTGCAGCTGTTTGTTCTCATTTTGAGTTGTGCCACATCAGCAGATGAAGGTCCTGAAAGCTTGACTCCATCCATGTCATTAAGGCTGACTCTACTTTGGGGAGGCAGCTCTTTGAATACTGGTAACATAGCTTCCAGCATCACAGCAACACGCAAGCCCTCTCAGTACAACAAACTGACAGATGCGTGGGAGTTTTTGAGCATACTCTAATATATGTTTACTTATTTATAAATTATATTAATGAACTATTATTATAGCATTTATATACAATCTCAGACATACACAAAAATAGAAAAAAATGGATGAGATGAGATACACATATAATTCAAAGTTGTAATTTGTTTTCTGCAAGCAGTACATTGTCTTGGGGACCTAGCTGAGGGGAGGTGTGTATCCACCTTGGCTCATTGGAGCACAACAGCAATTGTCAGGCCTGCCTGCAACATTGTTGGACAGGGAGGCAGTGGCTCTTCTTCACCTTGGGAACATCTCACTGGCCCTTCTCCTCAAAACTGTTCTGTTCCAGTTCTGTATTTTTTTTTTTTTTTCCTCTTCTTTTCCTGGAACAAGAATACAAAGTCATAACTCATCATGAGCAATATTTGTGAAACTTTCTTAACATCTGTGGTGCATTGTCCTAGAAGGTCATTATAATTCAAGTGAAGCAAGATTTAACTATTTTGGCACAAACTTTGACTGTAATACAAAGCACCTTCCCCCTCAAAAACTGGCTAAGACCATCCAACAGGGGTTCTGTGCCAGAAGTTACAAGCTGGACCCAGAGGAAGGTGCTTACATGGTCCAACCGAGCCAGAGAGGATCACAAAGCAGTTTACCCCACTTCCTCTTCTCCCTAAAATAATGGTGGAGAAAAGGAGAGTGTGACAGTTTCGTCCAATGGCTCAGACTAAAGAATTGGAGTTCTTACATTTAATATTGGTGCCACTGCTAATGTGCTACTTGAGTGTATTCAAAGTCCTGCCTTTCTATTTTAGTTTCCTTTTTGGTTCTAGGAGACCAACTATGACAGCCTGTTGCATATGAAAAGCTAGTGTTGCCAGATCTTAATTTGGAGAATACATAACATATTTTGGAATAATTGGTCCAATAGGAACTGGAGTAGAATCTAAACAACTCTGGAGGTCTGTGGAAAGGAAAGAAGGGAGGGAGGGCGAGATTTAATCAACCTTCACCCAGGCAGCCTGTTGACTGATTTCTAGGCTGACTTAATCAGTTCACTTATTTCTCAGGTAAGACCTCAAAATTATTTGGACCTAATTCCACTCTGGAAACCCTGGTGGCATAGTAGTTAAGACCTATGGCTGCTAACCAAAAGGTTGGCAGTTCAAATCCACCAGGCACTCCTTGGAAACCCTATGGGGGGCAGTTCTACCCTGTCTTACAGGGTCACTATGAGTCAAAATCGACTCAACAGCAGCGGGGTTTGTTTTCTTTTGGTTTCAATTTCACTCTACTTCATCCTGTTCATAATTTTACACTTACAAAGCAGCTAGCCTGGAATTCCTCTTCAGGGCACCCAAAAGAGTAAAATATAAAACGCTACACTTTCTTTTTGTCCATACTGAAGTGGTGAAATGGAGTGAGTGCATAGTTGTGACTCTGAGTCCGCTGAAGCCTCACTATTGTGTAAATCATTTTTTCAGTCCACAATGAAGTTAACAATTAAAATCTGTCTGGTATCCAGAATCAATGTAAACCACAGCCAGATGGGAGCAATGAGCCCAAAAACTGAATTCACTTGAGCTGTAAATCAACTCCTTCTCTCTCCAGAGCAGAAGCAAAAGTGAAGTCAGTAGTACTGTGTTAGGTTCCATACGTCATTTTAAAGAAAAGTCTTAAAAAATAGACTTACAGATAACGGTAATTGTGTTGCAAAATTTTACATATGTGAATAAGAAGTGAAAAAAACTGACAATGTCACATTTTTTTGCTTCTGTTTCCTGCCACGTCTTTTTAAACGTCAGATAATTGTTTAGTCAGCTTTGGAAGGGCAGGGTGGAGGAAGCGTGATGGGCGCCAGAGAATGCGGAGGAGCCGGCAAAGTGGAACATGAAAGGCGGTAGGACGAAGCTGACTCTCCGCTTTGGCTGGAAGGCCACAGATAAGGAAGCACACATTTCAGATAAGCCTCTGGGCCTTTCCCCTGCTACCTTAGTGCAAAGAGTTAGCGTTTCTCTTTAAGTATTAAAATGACCAAGCCAAAAATTAACATGGTCCGGATTCTGTGAAAAATCTTGAAAGGCCATGGTGAATGGAAACGGAGGCTTTATTCTGAGTCAGCCAGATCTGTTTTCAAATCTAGACTCTGCCATTTATGAGCTTGTGTGACCTTGGGTAATTCCCTTAATTTCTTTGAGCTGCAGTTTCATCTGAATGGAGAATTAATACTTCGTCATGGAGCTCTCAACATAATGCACTTGAGCAAATGTCTCTTCTGACACCTTGCCATTTAGAAGTGTTCCTGTGATTCTTTGTCCTTATATAATTGTGGACGACCCAGTGATTTGGATTAAGAGCTCCTAGCATGTAGGCAGATTAGGGGAGGACACATGCTTGCTTATTCTTGTTTCTCCCTCGGGATACACCCTTGGCGCAATGATTAGGCTATAGTTCAGTGAATGTTGGGGACTTCCTCTCCTCTCCTGGGCATAGCCCAGTGCTGGATGAGTTTAAACAACTTAAACGTGGTGTCCCTGGAAATTTGCCATTTTGTTGCAATAAGTCCGATCGGCCCAATGACCCCAGCTAGGAAGTCAGGGATGCAAATTTTATATTTGCACAATTGCTATTGTTCCAAGAGTCTGAATCCAAGATCCAATCTTATTAAGTTTCCACTTTGGTTTGTTGAAAGTAGCAAGGTCAATCTGTGGCAGTGAAAAATGGAGAAAAGTGGGAAAGTCCTGTACAAGTTTAAGGAAGGAAAATGAAAGAGAAACAAAGCTGCAACCCAGTTGGAATGAAACGGTGCCACAGAATGAAATGACCCTCCTTCTCCTCAGACAGATACTGGCGGAGATTTCATACAGAGTCAGCAACTAAAACCAACACCCAGCTGAGTGCTCAGGCCCCACATTCCCCCCCCACCCCCCGAATTTGCTGGTATCAAAATTGAGGCACTTCGCACATTTGGCTATTAAATACTGGATGTGTGTGGAAAAAAGGCAGATAAAATGGGCCAATTAGCCTACAGCCACATCTGTCCAAACTCTAACCCTTAACCTTCATGAAAATATAATCTAGGATCAAACTCAGAAACCCTGCTGATGTACACAAGTCATTTAATGCAGCCTTTGAAAACACTGGGACGGATGGCTAGTGGTATTCTGAAGGCCTGATGAGAAATCCAGGCTTGGCTCTGTTAGGAGTATTTGTAATCTTAAAGAAAAAGTACATTCTAATTCAGTAACTATTTAATGTACCCTGCCAAGGTCCTCCCCACAGGCTGAGTTGAAAGCACTCCTGACTCTGGCTATGCAAAGCAGTTTTCAAACATAAATCAAACAGAATTTGATTTTGAATGGCCTCAGTTAGGCTTAAGATTTTTTGATTCACTCCAAAATAATGTGAGAGTTCCATCCTTAATGGATTATGGAGGTTAAATTTAACAGTGCCTCTCATCAAATATACTCATGAATGCAAGACACATTCTCTATGGTAGACTCTTACAAAACATAGCATGAGAGAAAATCACATGGAGGAAAAAAAAAAGTTGTATTATTCTTACAGAGTTCACAAAAGGCATATGGGGCTGTCATAGAAAATAAGGATTGCATCTTCTCCAGTATACATGAAACATGACCAGCATTAACAGTCTTTACTGCATTTAATTGGAAAAGGTCACTATGCTTTGGCAAGCTCAATCCTTTGGGAGGCTTTCTTAGAATTTTTAAGTTATGGCTTTGATTTCTTTGTTTTGTTAGCTCTGGGCACACAGGTCACACAGACCCACAGTATCTGTTCAAGAGTAAGAGTAGGGAAGCCACGTCTCCGGTGGTTTCCCCTTCTTGATTTCATTGTCTTTTGGTGTTCCTGTGTTCACCTGAGTCATTGAGTTTTGTCTTTTTTTAATTGTACTTTAGATGAAGGTTTACAGAACAAAGTTTCTCATTAAACAGTTAGTACACGTATTGTTTTATGACAATAGTTAACAACCCCACGACATGTCAACACTGTCCCTTCTCAACCTTGGGTTCCCTGTTACCAGCTTTCCTGTCCCCTCCTGCCTTCTAGTCCTTGTCCCTGGGCTGTTGTGCCCCATTAGTCTTCTTTTGTTTTATGGGGCTGTCTAATCTTTGAGTCATTGAGTTTTTGATCCCACATGGGACAGATTTGCCGTGTTATATCCCAAGTGCAGATCAAAAAACTCGGATTCACCCTAATCCAAGGCACACCGACACCTTCCCCCTACAACCTGTTGATGATTGGACTCTTAGCTTTGGCCTTAGCCCCACTTCTGGGGCTTTTGTCCTATTCCAGGAGGAGAGCCCAGAGATGAAGATCAGGGAAGGGACAACATAGATGGAAACAGAGATGCTGCCTTGAACATAAGCTTCTGTGGATATAAAGCTTCTTGTACCTAGTTAGTCTAGTAAATTGGTGTCTGGGTATTTAGCAACACCAACTAGATTTAATCATTGCTATATTAAACGAGTCAAAGAGTTCTCTGGGAAAAGGTATTGTCTGATTTCATGAAAGAGAAATGATGTTTAGTGGTATATGGCCTATGTGAAAATCACACTGTCCTTGCTGCTTAGAGAGTGAGAGAGAGGAGAAAGATGAGTCTAGAGCCAACTCACTGCACATGCCTGTCTCAGAGTGTTTTCTTGAGATTTCCGCCATTGGGACCTGTCATTTTCCTGTGGCCTAGTAAGATGACTGTAATTAAATAGATTAGACTTCGCTTATGGTAAAGTAAACGATTAGGAACAGGCTGCTCTTTAACCTGAGATGTAGAAGGGCCAATGTATTTGGATGTTAGTTACAATGATTTTGTGCATTAACTAGTAAACTCAATGGATTTCCTTCCCTCAACCTAAAATTTTAGAGTTTTGCATTCCTCCCATGAGAAGCCCCACTATGAATCCTTTTGAGAGCTCAGATTCCTAGGAATTCAGATTTTTCAACGTTTGTATGATGCTATTTTGTAAGTGGAACACTGACTATTAACGTCAGTACTATGCGTTTTGTTAAGTGTAGTGTAGTGGTGAGGGCACAGGCTCTGGGGTCAGGACAGCTTGAGAGAAACTCTAGGCTTGTTCCTTAGCCTCTCTTGGTCTGAGCTTTTCGTGAGGCTGTTCGGAGGATAAACTGATGCTTTTGAAGTGCTAGCCCAGGGCTGGGCACCATGAATGCTGAATGCACTGTGATGCCGGGTCATGTCGTTGACATTGCTGTTGTTTTTGTGGAGGCCTAAAGGATAGCTCTGACCTGAATCAGCGAATCTTCCTTGAACTTGAAGATAAAAATTAGCTCGTGACTGTTGAACTGGACAACACTCTTCTAGTGGGTTTTGCATTTTGCCCTCATTTAGCCGGTTAAAGCTGGAGTTCACAGAATTGTGAAACATTTGCTCCTGAAACATCATGTGATTTAGAGTTTCGTCTCATTAAAGCTTCCGAATGGCATAATTGCTGAGCTCTTTATCGTAATAAAAATGCAGGCAATAAAAAATCCAATCTCCTAGAGTCCTCTCTACCTCCCTTAGAACTCTGAAGGAGTCTTTGTGATCTCAGACTCTATTCTGTTTAGGTATTCTCTCCCTCCCCCACATCTGTCTTTGGAGATTTGTTAGCAGACTGCCCACCCTGAGTGGAGACCAGGAAGGTAGCCCAGCTGTTTTCCTTGTGTTGGCAGTCTGTGCCGAGAAGGAATTGTTGAGCAAAGAGCAGCATTTCTCCAGGGTGATTCCCAGGGTAGCACAAACTCAGCCTGGGATTTTCCTTCCTTGAATTATTATTATTATTGCTAAAAACTTCTGCTAAATACTATCATTGAGGGGAAAAGGTACACAAAGTCCGAAGTCCAATTGGACCAGCTTTTAAAAAATACCAACTCGAATAAAGCAGGAATGCCTTGCACTTCCTTAATAGTCTACATTGAACAGGAGACAGTTGCTCTCAGAGAAAGTCATTTCTGACTGCACAGATGCTGTTGTGCAACCTTGCTCAGCATTCAGCAGGACAGTACAGAATTAAAATGCCTTTGAAAATGGCTGCCCAGTTATTGACATTGGTTCCAAAATACATCGTAATGATAAATGCTCAATCTCTTATTCCAATTAATTTTTTTAATGGAAAGAAAATAAAACAAAGATTTTTTTTAAAAGGGTGATCGAGCTTTTTTTAAAAAAAAAATGGAAGCAGTGCTGCAAATTTTTGTCTGGTCCTTCTCTCAAAGAGCTGCAGTCTATCAGGAGAGACTAGAGTAAGTTGAAGGAAGCAAGAGAAAGCAATACACAGACTATAAGTGAGTTGCCTTATATAGACTACAAATGCTGTTGAAATTCCAAAGGGAAGAGATTTATGAGGATCTCTTGCTCCCTTACCTCCTAGTATGTTGACATACACTGCCAGTTCAAACACAAGCACCATTTAGTATTGCTATGAAATGATCTGAGGCATCCCCTTGCCCAGGATAAATGCTGCCCAGCACTAGGAATCTCTCTTTATGCTATGGCTTCCTGGAGTCCTTCCTGTCTGAAATCCTAACTGTCTGTCTGTGCCCCAGCCTCTGTCTCTGCACAGGATCCTTAATTCTGGACAGTCTCTCTCCATTCCCTGTGGGAATAGGTTAGGTGAGACCACTATGATGCACTCCTCACAGCTGGGAAGGCTGTATCTTGATTCCTTCTTGGATCTTAAAATCTGTAAATACCACAATAGCAGTCATGATTAGAGAACTCTACCACTGGATTTGGATGCTAAGGATTGGTGAGCATATTCAAACACCAGCTTTACAAAACCTCAGCCAACTTACAACTGACTACATATCAGAGGGTTTCTGGTTGTTTCTGAATAGTCAAAAATGCAGATGTTATATCATGAATGCCAAAGGGCTATTATAATAACATACTGTTTGTTTGAATTTTGAATAGTGAATACATAATATGGAAATAAGTACAATATGTAAGCGACCCACAGAAATCACAACCTTTCACCATTTAGTAGTGTAAATCCCTCGACTCTACTGGAAAAATAATTGAATGTGTATTAGTTTTGCTTTCTACATTATTGTTGTTGTTATTAGGTGCCATCAAGTCAATCCGACTCATAGCGATCTAATGTACAACAGAATGAAACACTGCCCGGTCCCACACCATCCTCACAATTGCTATGTTTGAGCTCATTGTTGCGGCCACGGTGTCAGTCCATCTTGTAGAGGGTCTTCCTCTTTTTCACTGACTCTCTACTTTATCAGGCATGATGTCTTTCTCCAGGGACTGGTCCCTCCTGATAACATGTCCAAAGTATGTGGAACGAAGTGTTACCATTCTTGCTTCTAAGGAGCATTCTGGCTGTACTTCTTCCAAGCAGATTTATTCGTTCTTCCGGCAGTCTATGGTGTATTCAATATTCTTCGCCAACACCGTAATTCAAAGGCATCAATTCTTATTAGGTCTTCCTTATTCATTATCCAGCTTTCGCATGCATATGAGGTGATTGAAAATATCATGGCTTGGGTCAGGTGCACCTTAGTCCCCAAAGTGACATCTTTACTTTTGAACACTTTAAAGAGGTCTTTTGCAGCAGATTTGCCCAATGCAATGAGTCTTTTGATTTCTTGCCTGCTACTTCCATGGGCGTTGATTGTGGATCCAAGTAAAACGAAATCCTTGACAACTTCAATGTTTTCTCTGATTATCATGATGTTGCTTATTGGTCCAGTTGTGAGGATTTTTGTTTTCTTTATGTTGAGGTGTAATTCATACTAAAGGCTGTAGTCTTTGATCTTCATCAGCAAGTGCTTCAAATCTTCTTCAGTTTCAGCAAGCAAGGTTGTGTCATCTGCATATCGCAGGTTATTAATGAGTCTTCCACTAATCCTGATGCTTCGTTCTTCTTCACATAGTACAGCTTCTTGGATTATTTGCTCAGCAGAGAGATTGACTAAGTATGGTGAAAGGATACAACCCTGATGTCTACCTTTCCTTTTAAACCATGCAGTATCCCCTTGTTCTGTTCGAGTAACTGCCTCTTAGTCTATGTACAGGTTCTGCATGAACACTTGTGTTCCGGAATTGCCATTCTTTTAAACTTTATGCATAATTTGTTATGATCCACATAGGTGAATGCCTTTGCATAGTCAATAAAACACAGGTAAACATCTTTCTGGTATTCTCTGCTTTCAGCCAGGATCCATCTGACTTCAGCAATGATATACCTGGTTCTAGGTCCTCTTCTGAATCTGGCTTGAATTTCTGGTAGTTCCCGGTCTATGTACTGCTGCAACTGTTTTTGAATTATCTTCAGCAAAATTTTATATTTTCTACATTGAAGGGCTGAGTATTTTATTTTATATCTGTAAGAGACCTTAGCAGTTTTATAATTCTCCACTCATATTAGAGATGAGGACCCTGAGACTGAAAAAGTGAAATGACTTGCCCAAGCTAGAGAATTAACTGTATTTTCAGGATTTGAACCCAGACCTTCTAACTAGAATTTCAGTGCTCTTTACTCTATGCTCTTCTAAACCTTTGAATATAACTAAAATGCAAAGACTTTTCTTGATAGCCTTTTAGGTGGAAGAGTTGAAGATAGTAGGAGATAAAAATAAAACTATCTTATCTGGACAGGACCTCAGCTCATTAGGAAGAAGAATGAGGATGAGAGGAGGTGGGAGTAAAGAAATGGCAGAAAGACAAATAATCATGGGAAGAGACTGGAACTGGGCAAATGCCAGACATTTTCAAGATTAGAAGAAATCTGAGTTGGGTTAAAAGTTAAAAAACTTTCTTCAGGTAGAAGCAAGAGTTTATGTGTGTAAACGGGGAAATAAAAGCAGAAATACTGCATTATTAATAGGTATATTGGAATCTACAGGGGCAGAAGAAAAGAATGGTCCTAGTAGATAAAGGTAAGAACTACCAAACCATCCCAATAAGGTCCTGCATATTAAACACTTTTTTTCCTTCTAAAAATATTTAAAGAGGAGAGGGGGGAGAAAAAAGATACTGGTTTAGAGGGATGTCTCAGATATTATTTATTATCATAGGAAGGAAAGACAAATTCAATAAAGTACAGATTGATTTATCAAACAAAGTCAAATATGGGGATTAATAAAATAAATACAGACTTCAGAGAAATTGTGCCCTAGCACTCATTTTTAAAGTCATGTTTCAAAAAGGTGGTTATTAATAGCAGTTATAGGTAGTTTTTATCAAATGGCAAGAACAGACACTAATAATGGGTACATTTTTGTGTTCTTAGATTGTGCTGTAATACTTAGGTTTTCAAGATTAGCCCCTGAAAAGATGCTCATTTACTTTTTTTTTTTTTTTTACTTAAGATTACAAATTTTTAAAAACATTTTATTGTGCTTTAGGTGAAAGTTTACACTCAAATTAGCTTCCCATTCAACAATTCATATACATACTGTTCCGTGACATTGGTTGCTATCCCCGCAATATGTCAGCACTCTCCCCATTTCCACCCTGCCTTCCCCGTTTTCATCCTTCCAGTTTCCCTGCCCTTCCTGCCTTCTCATCTTTGCTTTTGGGCAAATGTTGCGTGTTTGGTCTGGTTTAGTTGATTGTTCTAAGGAACACATTCCTCATGTGTGTTAAGTTGTTTATTTTGTAGGCCTATCTATTTGTCTGAAAGGTGACCTCCGGGAGTGGCTTCAGTTTCAGGTTAAAAGGATGTCTTAGGGTAATAGTTTCTGGGGTTCCTCCAGTAAGTCTTTTTTTTTTTTAAATGAATTTGAGTTTTGTTCCACATTTTTATCCCGTTCTAACCGGGACCTTCTGTTGGGTCCCTGGTCAGAACAGTTGGTAGTGGTAGCAGGGCACCTTTTAGTTCTTCTGGTCTCAGGCTAGAGGAGGCTGTCGTTCGTGTAGACCATTAGTCTTTTGGACTAATTTGTTACTTGAGTCTTTAGTTTCCTTCATTCTTCTTTGCTCCAGATGGGAAGAGACCAATAGTTGTATCTTAGATGGCTTCTCGCAAGCTTTTAAGACCTCAGAAGCTACTCACCAAATGCTCCTTTATTTTTGGTACTTAATGGTCATTTAGGATATGGTGCCATCAACTGGGTCCTTTGTTATGATTGTGGAAAATATTATGACCTCCAGTCAATGATTATTTTTGAAGGCACAGACGAAATAATTTATTAATATTCTATGTTAAACATAGTATATCATAAGCATATTGTTAGTGAATATTTTTAAAAGATACAGACTTTAAAAAAAATTAAAAGAATAAATTTATTTAAGGAAATTCATACTTTTTCATTTACAATAATCATAATTATTTTTACCAATTTCTAATTGCTATCAATTTCTTATAACACAGTTAAAATTTATGAATTTTGATTAGAATCATCTTTTTTGAAAAATTTTATTGTGTTGTAGGTGAAATTTTACAGTGCAAATTAGTTTCTCATTCAAAAATTTATACACGAATTGTTTCTTGACATTGGTTGCAATCTTCAAAATGTGTCAACACTCTCCCTCTTTCCCTTTCCACCCTGGGTTCTCTGTGTTCGTTTGTCCGGTTTTCCTGTCCCTTCCTGCCTTCTCAGCTTTGCTTTTGGTCAGGTGTTGCCCATTTGCTCTCGTATACTTGATTGAACTAAGAAGCATGTTCCTCACCTGTGTTACTGTTTGTTTTATAGGCCTGTCTACTCTTTGGCTGAAAGGTGGACTTCAGGAGTGGCTTCAGTTCTGAGTTAGCAGGGTGTCCAGGGGCCATAGTCTCAGGGGTTCCTCCAGTCTCTGTGAGACCAGTAAGTCTGGTCCTTTTAGAATGATCTTTTGATTTAACCTAAATTTAATGAATTTTAATAAAAAAATCCTTCAGCTTTTGTGGGGGGTGTTAGGGCTCTGGACTTGAAGACAAAGGCTTACAGTGGCATTTCTCATCCGCAAATGGTTCAGTGTCAAGCAAGAGCGTCTTTCTTCCATTCCGTCACACTTATCTTCCCTGTTCTTGTTTTACTTCTCCGCTTCATGACAATCCTTGTGCAGTTAGAAAAAACAGTTCCCAAGAAATTTTCTTTTTTAAATTTTGAGAAAAAGTTTGCTTCTATTTTCTATGATCAGATATTTGCTTTTATATATACATATAGCTTCTTTTCCGCACCCCACCTCCAACTGACCTTGCCATCCAGCAATTAAAAAAAATCCTTCTTTGGGTATCAGATATTTTAGGTTGACAGTTCTTCAAAACTGATACCCAAAAGAGCTTGTTAGTTTTATGGTATTTTAGAACAATTCTTAAGTAGAACTGAAGATTTTGCCTTTTAGGTTTACACTGATTTCAGCCTGTCGATGGCACTGTTGAATGGGCTCATGTTAGTGATATTTGCATAGAGGCTGGCTTGTAAACTTTGACCGTGTGTTATGCGAAAAGAAGACAGTTGTTCAGCTCTAAGATGTGCGGCATACAGTGTGGTAGAGGAAGGTCTCCATATGCTTCTTGTTTTAATTCTAACAAAAAATGCCTCCACTAGATAGACTTCTAGCTCTTTTTATGGAAATAGGTAGGAAATCTATAATGTGTGAGTTTTTAAAAGAAAGAGTTGTGTAGAACTTTAGATTTAAAGAGGGAAAAGTGGATCAGTAGCAGGACTGGCTATATAAATTTGTGGGGATCAGTGAAAAATGAAATTATGGGGCTACTTGTTGTGTGTGTGTCTGTTGTTAAAAATTATTAAGAGAGTGATAGCAGAGTATTAAATCAAGCACAGGGCCCTTCTGAGCATGGGACCTGTGTGACTACAAAGGTCGGATGCCGATAAAGCCCGCCCTGGTCGAAGCTGAGATGGGAGTAAAAAGGAGAAGGAATGATCTATTTTCCCATTTTGTTTTCCTTGCTTATATCTGTTGTCACCCTTACCTATCTACTCTGCTTCATACATCAGATGTGATTGTCTCCCAAAGGGATACTCGTGTCATTTCGCTATGATACGTACTCTAGCTTCCATCCATGGGGAAGGGGCACTAGGGGGAAGGTCTCATACCCACCAGTGATGGAGGGAGAGGGCTGAAGGTCTTCTGGACTACCCTAGGGGAAAGAGCATGAACTTTGAAACCCTGCAACTTTGTAGCAGTATAGTGAGTCTCACTTTACATAGCTGTAACGTGGTGGTCTCTACCTTGCAGGGTTATTGTGTGGATTAAAGAATGTGGAAAATAACCTAGCACACTGGCTGCTATGAAACAGGAGCTTAACATGTATTGTATATGTGGTCATTTTTCATGAATGAGGAGTTGTACTGAGGATGGGTAAAAAGCTGCTTAAGTCTCAGATAGGGTGGAGGATCTCAAAATGCTTGAAGAGCCTTGTAAGAGCTGGCTACCTCTCTGCGTCCCTCCTTAGTTCCTGAGTGCTTTGGAATGGTTTAAGACTGGGAATTGTGTCTTCCTTCCAAGCAGGGTGAGGAACAATCTGTGGGAAGTCAGTACACAGTTGAGTTCAGTTTCCAACACAGAAAATTTGCCAGTTTTCACCCACACTGAGGAGATGAGAAAGCAGCTGTGGGCAGACAGTAGAGAGAGAACAGTGAGGCCACGAGGACATATTACACTTACAGATGTTCCATTGTTTGCCCTGAGATTTCCTAGTTTGTCTATTTTATCGAGTTGCTTTTCCGTGATATACAAAGGATAGAGCCAAAACAATCTGATGTAGTTTTTCCACTTTGTTTTGATTTATTGTTTGTTATCTACAGTCTTATCTCCAATAACAACAATGGAATTTCCTTTCCTACTAAGCTGGCCTGTTTCCATTTTGCCTGTTTATTTTAACTTACTTTTTCGGGACTAAAAGCTGCACATGACTTGTCTTTGTTTATTAGCGTGTGTGCTCAGAAGAACTTCGTTCACTAATTGTAAAGGTTCTGCTTACTGCTTCCTAACGTGAGTGTATTAAGTGCTTCACGTTTCCAAGTACTGTACTTCACATTTCTGTTTAGCGGTTTCCTCGTCACCGCTCTCTGCAAAAGCAGGTGGGCTTGCTCTCCTTGGCTTACGGATGGAGCTCTGAAGCCCCAAGGCAGAGAAGTAACTCCTCTGCAGATTGGTTTTCCCAAATCCTCTGAATTGTCACCACCACCCCCCCGCCCTTCTTAACAAAGCCTATTTCCTTTTACTTTTTTAAAAAAATATTTTATTTGTTGTTGTTGAGAATATACACAGCAAAATATATACCAATTCAGGTTTCTACATGTACATTGCAGTGACATTGATTACATTCTCACCCTCCTTTTCCAAATTGTTCCTCTTGCATTAAATAAACTCACTGCTTCTTAAGGTTCCTATCTAATCTTTCGAGTTACTATGTCAATTTGATCCCATATAGATAGATCTTAAAAGAGCATAATGCTCAAGGCAGACATTCTTTACTAGTTAAGCTAAACTATTTTTTAGTTTTAAGAAGACTTCAAGGGATATTTTTGGTTTAAGATGTAAAGTTACCTTAGGACAATAGTTTTAGGTGTTCATCCAGCCTCGATGGCACCAGAAACTCTGGATTAAATGAGAATTTAAAATTTTATTCTGCATTTTACCCCTTTTGAGCAAAGATTCTAATGTGGAATCTTTGATCAAAATGTTCAGTAATATATTTGCATTTACTTTTATTTGGGCAGTGGAATATGTGAGCATAAGAACTGCTTTTTCTAGAAATTTCCATGTAGACTAATTAAGCAAGTACAGTTTACATATTAGCTACTTGGGCGTTGGATGTTAGATTTGGACTCTATGAAAAGCTTATAGCACTAAGTCAATAGAAAAGTTAACAAAGACAAGAGGTAACTTGATTCTTACATTTGTTATTTGAACACATTAGAGCTGCTGCCTCCTTTTCACTGGATTCTCATTTATTTGCTGAGTCACTAAATTAACTAATTCATCAAACATTTATTTAGTGCTTACTGTGTATATGATGAAGGCAGTGGTGGTTCAGTGATAGAATTCTCACCTTCTTTAAGGGAGACCTGGGTTGATTCTCATTTGGCCAATGCATCTCATGCACAGCCACCACTCATCTGTCAGTGGAGCATTGCTTATTGCTGTGATGCTGAACGGGTTTCAGCAGAGCTTCCAGACTAAGGCAAAGACCTGGCAATTTACTTCCAAAAATCAGCCACTGCAAACCTTGTGGATCACAACGGTTCGATCTGCAACCAATCACGGGATGGTACAGAACTGGGCAGCGTTTCATCCATTGTGCCTGGGGTCACCGTGAGTCAGGGGCCATGACAGCTAACAACAAAAACAACAACCTACTTATGATACTGTCTTTAGTTTCAACCGCTAAGACTAGAAGTTGGAGATAGAGTTGAAAGCAAATAAATATAAGAAAGTACTATAGGTGAAATGATAGAAATCTGTCCAGAGTACATAAAGTACCAAACGTTGGGGGGGCTGTAGTCTCTTGGGGTGGGGGACAGTATCACAAAGGCTAAAGGTAACTGAGCTGGATATGCTTGGAGACCATAAGTGTTATCAAATGGCTGAAACAGAGTGGCTGAGGAGGCAGCAGCGGACAAGGTGAGATAAAGGAGGTGGAAGAAGCCAGACACAAAGGGCTTTAGGTGCCATGTTAAGGAGTTTAGATTTTAATCTCTAGGAGAGTTTTAAAGTTGGCAGAGCATCATTAAAGATTTTATCCCGAGAAGGATAAATTTGAGGGGACTAATATGGCAGCAAGGAGACTGCTTAGGAGAGTACGGTGCTGACCCAGGCAAGATATGATGAGGTTCTGAACAAGTCATGGCAGGTGGAACGAGAAAGATGTCAAGAAAGTAGACACTACAGAATTAGTATCGAATTTTTAGTATTATCATCACAGCAGTTGCTGATAAAACTGGAAAGTAACACAGCCAACGAATGTCAAAGGAAATCTTCCTCTGCGCTTCCATTGCAGTTTGTAGACATGATTATTGTGACATTTAACACACTATATTGTAATAAACTATACTGTAATTACTTGCTTACAATCTTTTCTACCTTGAGGCTCTAAGCTTCCTGAGATTAAGAACCATACTACCAAATCATTGGTTGTGTGATACCAGCGTGGAGCCTGGTATCAACAGTGCCCGATAGATGTTTGAAGAGCAAATAAATGAACTTCTCCTGACTTCATAGCCAGTGCTTCTTCCACATGCATCAAGTGACATGGAAATATGAAACCATCACTCAGGTGTGCCTTATGTCCACACATTTCCATCTCTCCTCCTG
The DNA here is from genome assembly GCF_000243295.1 of Trichechus manatus latirostris. Taxonomy (NCBI): domain Eukaryota; kingdom Metazoa; phylum Chordata; class Mammalia; order Sirenia; family Trichechidae; genus Trichechus; species Trichechus manatus. The sequence continues at coordinate 21,054,405 of NW_004443957.1, forward strand.
CGGGACCAAGAGCAAAGTGATGAGCAGATATAATAGATGGATGATGGTTTTTGTTTTGCTTTAAAAGCTATATCACTGTTTCTGTTACCAAAATGCATCCTTTTCTCCACATGACTGCATTAAAATACCAATAACGAATATTTAGAATATAAAAAGGGGCCATAAAACCTATTGTGATACTGTCTTCAATGGTCTCATTATCCACAAATCAAACATGATCATTTGCTTTCATATCCCTTTTTATGTTATTTAATGTTTTAATCTGGGTCACACTTTATTCTTCCATACAGATCCGTAATGCCTCCTGCCTGGCTCTTTCAAGATGGAGGAGAATACTGTGGGAGAGCCTAGTCAAGTGGTGTCTAAGTCCAAACTTCCCACCAAGGTAGACAGCACTGGACACTGGCTGGTGGAAGATCATGCTCGAATATGGGAAGTTTTAAAGACAGAGGAGGTAAGACAACTCTACGTGCCATAGTTGGTGTACTGGCGGAATAGCTCAGACTATAATTTTTAGTGTAGCTAGGACCAAAGATCATCTGGGCAAGTCTTTATTCAGGCACCGGGGACATAGCCATGAATGTGGGGAACAAAAGTCCATGGTATATCCTTTAGATATTAATCACCCCACAGTATTCAGTTGAAGGAAGTAGAATTGACAGCCAGAACTTTAAAAAATGAGGAGGCTCATACATGTACAAGCAGCACTTTAGCCTCATGTGTCAGCAATGTATAGCCGATGGGTATTCTCCATCCTGCCTTCTCTCTCAAGGCTGCCTTTTGTGACTTTTTTCTTGAAGTCTATTGTTAAAATTCATTTTGATTTATATGAAATGTTAGTATGTGTGTGTGATTGAGAGAGAGAGAGAGAGGGAGAAAGGAGGGTGTATAGAGAGAGACAGAGAGAGATGAATGCTTTTATTCCCTCATTGGAAATTGTAAATTATGCTTTTTATTTTTACTAGAAAGACCTGACTGTTCACTGAGCCTGGAATATACCTATTTTATCTGCTGTGAAAAGAAAATGAAAACTAGAGGTTTTAATATGGGGAAAAGAGTACCTCAGAGAGAGGTACAAACGCAAGGAGTTTAAAACAACTAATGTAGATAGACGTGTAATAGGGAAAACACAGAACACTTAGTCAATGGTATTTTGGCTACCAGAAGGAACAGCAACTATTTCCTAGAGGCTCCACCATTATCTTGGGTGATTGTCCAGGATTTGGTTCTCAGTTTTCAAGCCTAGAAATTTCATTTTCTCACAAATCTAACAGCAGATCCATCTTTCTTGGGGAAAACTCACGTTAATTAAGTTTATGAGACTTATGTATAAAAAGAAAATGTTACTGTTGTCAGTGTCCATCAGGGTGGCCCCGGACTCATGGTGACCGTGTGCACAGTGGAGCAAAGTGTTGCCTAGTCCTGCACCATCCCCACGATTGGTTGTGGATCAGACTGTTGTGATCCATAGGGTTTTGTTGGCTGATTTTCTGAAATAGATTGCCAGGCCTTTCTTCCTAGACTGTCTTAGTCTGGAAGCTCCACTAAAACCTGTTCAGCATTGTAATCCATTAACTGAGAGCAGTGCAACAGTTTCATGTCCTGAAATATTTAGGTTAGAAGTTCTAGTACACACTCTCTGTAGGCAAATCTAAATGGGAAATTAAATCATGGTAAGGAAGTTGCCTCCAAAGAGTAGAATCAGAGCAAGTGGAATTATATAAATTCATTGTTTAATAATATGCGACAAGTGTATCAGAGTTTTTTGGTTGCAAACAAGAGAAATTGACTCTGGTTAAATTAAGCAAAACGGGAAATTTTTGGAGGGTTTTGGGTTGGGAAAGCTGGAGAACTAGACTTGGAAATAGTACAGGACCCAACTCTGCAGGAACTACTCAGGGTGCTGCCCTTGGCATATACTCCAAATCAGTTTTCCCCCTACTTATCCTCATGTTTTTCTGCTAAAGATGCAAAGATATGGGAGAGAAGCTTGCTACCAAGCTTAGTCACATGTCTTTCTCTTGGTTATTCTGTAAAGAGAAAAGGACTTTCCCATGAGAAATCGCTATACCAAGTCCTCATTACATTTGTGTTTGGAGTCCAAATCTCTTAATATTCACATTTTGTGACAATTTCAGTCCAAGAAAGTAACATAACAATTAGTCATACATGTGAAATCCAGCAGAAGCAAATACAAACCCTCTCTGTAGGGATGCTTGCACAGCAGATTTTCTTTAAAGGGAAGAAATAAATCTCCACAGATAGCAGTTGACGTTTCTGTGTACCCCACCTAACAGAGTCAAGACTAGCGTGAGCCAAGTGAGATGCTGAGGGTACAAAATTTAAGGAGGCACCCACTCTTAGGTTTGTGCCCTGCACTTGCATAAACTTGAGAATGGGTGCTTCCTTGTATTTGCACCCTGCCACCCTATTCCATTCCCCTCCCTCCTTCCCCAAAGGTAATCACTATCCTGAATTTAGTGTTTATCATTTTTACGCATATTTCTATAGTTATACTAGATAATGTATCCAGTACATAGTATTGATTTTCATCTTTTAAATTTTATTCAAGTTTTATACTGTATATATACTTCTACAGCTTACTTTTTTTATTGTGGTAAATACAGTCACCCCTCATATCTGCTGGTTCTGCATCTGCAGATTCAACCAACCGCGGGTCGAAAATATTCAGGGGAAAAAAAAAAAAGTTCCCAAAAGCAAAACTTGAATTTGCCACGCACCGAGCACCCTGCTGAACCCACATAAATGAAGTGATGTGTAGGCACACCCATCTCACAGATCCTCAGTCTCTCTCCAGCTCTCGTTGTTTGAGCATTTTCACCTCAGCTCTTGTTCGTTGGCTACTTGTGTTGTGTGTACCCTTTGCTTCTGTGAAAAAATGGCTCTGTGAAAAAAAGCAGTCCCTCAAAGGCTGAGTATGACGGGGTTGAAGATGGCAAGAGGAAGGAGTTTCAGGCTGGTAAGAGATGGCTGGCTAGCTATGTAAAGCGCTACAGCCTCAAGAAGTTCAAGATCACGGGTGGAATCAGCAGCATCAGTGTTCCCAGAAAAGCTCAAGAAACTCATAGAAGAGAAAGGCTACCTTCCAGAGCAAGTCTTCAATTGTGAGGAAACAACTATTTACACAGCACTTACATTGTATTAGGTATTATAAGTAATCTAGAGCTGAGTCAAAGTATACAAGAGGATGTGCGGAGGTTATATGCAAATACTACGCCATGTTTTATAAGGGACTTGAGCATCCAAGGATTTTGGTAGCCGTGAGGGTCCTGGAACCAGTCCCACTCGGATACCGAGGGATGACTGTATACAGTAAACCTTTGAGAGCAGGATCCTATGTAAGGTGGAAACCTGTCAGAGAAGGAGAACTCAAATATTTTCCACAATAGAGAGTGACAGAAAAATGGTAAGACTTACCCTGTCAAAAGTGGAAGACTTTTGAGACCTGGAAAAACAAGGCAGTCCTGCCGAGTTCTGGCCTTCTAGGTTTCACTGTATATGTAACAAAGCATTTGCCATTTCAACATTGTTCAGATGTACAATTTAGTGACATTAATTGTATTCATCATGTTGTGCAACCATCATCATTATCCATTTCCAAATTACAGCTGGCTTTTATCACTGAACATTTTGTTTTTGTTTTATGTTTTCTATGTTGATGTACGTAGTTCTTGTGTATTCATTTTAACTGCTGTTTATATTCTATTAATTAATGGAGCCAGATTTATTTATCTATTCTCTTCTTGATTAACTTTTACTTGCATTTTTCTCCTATACAATGGGCAGTGTAATACATTTTTTATTGTGAACATGTGTTAGTTTTTTTAGCATAGGCACCTAGAAGTAGAATGCTGAGTTGGAAATTATGAACACTTTTATTTTACTAAATATTACTAGGTGGTCTCCAAAATGGGACATCAGTGTATACCCCTAGTAGTAGTATGTGACAGTTTTCCCTGTCCTATATCCTCACCAGTTATTGGCTTTGTTAGGTCTTTAAATATTGGCTAATCTGATGTTCTGAAATGGGACCTTGTTGTTTTAAAGTGAATTTCCCTGAATCCTAGTGAAGCTGAGCATCTATTTACATGGTTTTTGGCTGTTTAGTTTCTTCTGTGAATTATCTTCTGTGAATTTCATCTGGTGGTTTAGGGACCTGGGCTACTTCCTTCTTGCAGCTCCATCATTCTCTGGGGCCTTGGGATCTTTTGATCCCAATTAGCAAATAGGAAAAGAGAGTATGAAGAAGACACATCCACTTCTTAACCCTCTTGGACCAGAAATGACATATATTTTATCAGTTTACCAGTGAGAACTAGTCACATTGCCCCACAGGGATGTGAGGGAGGTGGGGTGGGGAAATAGAATCTTCGGGTGGGTAGTGATGACTCAGTACTCTGGACAGGGGAACACAAATTGAATTTTCGTGGACAATTACATAAACATAACAACAACAACAGCCACAAAGCTGAAGTTTACCTAGTTTGGCAAAAGCTATCTAAATGGAAGCAGCTTCAGTGCTTATTCTTGTGGGCTCTGCATTCATTTAGGTTTTGGCTTTTAAGAGTTTTAATTTCTTACCAGCTTATCAATGTTGAAAAAGATATTTTAGTACTATTTTAGCAAACATTTTTTAGGAGAGTCAGTTAGGGTATTCAAGTCACCACTGTGCTGGAAATATGAGTCTTACACTCTCCTGTGAGTTATTGAAGTGTGATTTTGAAATTTAAAAATTTTCTTAAAATGATCTTTTAAAATTATTTTACTTGTTCACAAAGTGTCATCTAGGTAATGTTGAATCATTAGTGTTTTGACCACATTGAATTTACTTAACTGCCTTCTTGCAATCATTTAAAAGTTTAATATAGGCACAAATAAGACTGTCAAATATATTTGAAATTAAAATATTTTCATATTCAATGTAGTGATCAATTGTAACTATTCTAAATATAGTCTAAAAATACAAATATTTAATTTTTTCCTGTATTTTTTATCATTATTTCTCCTAGAACCTAGATATAATTGTGCCTTAGAAGCAGTGCACTTCTAAATACTATTTAAATCTCAGTTTAGATTCTAACTACTGCATTATTTGTAGATGTGAGAACGCACATTTCAAAAAGCGAGAAACTGATGAAATTATAACAAACACTCTCAATAATACTACACCAAACTAAACTCTATATGCAACATGGCCTTTATTACAGAATTTAGCTTTCTTGCAAGGCAGCTTATATATAAACATTACAAGTTAATTTTTGCTTTTCTGTCCTAACCAGTATTAAGTGTTGCAACCAAACTCACTCCCATAGCTTTTCCACCAAGTCCTTAAAGACGCCTCCTCTTTTAGATGTAGGTGAAAAAACCACTCAATTGCTGCATGAAGCATTTCGGTTAACCCTGAAATAGTTTCAACAGAGAAAACACCCGGATTAGAAAGTTTCATTGCTGACCAAAAGAAGACACAGCTTTCTCATTAAACTTTGTTTTAATAGGTCTCAAAATTCTGTGACAGATTTTTGGTCGAGTTGTTTCCATTTAAAAAGTACTGATTTTAAAAACTAATAACTTAAAACTGCCACGCAAAAGAAAGAAAGAAATGGTCCATGAAACATTCCTTTCCTTCTGAAGGTCTTATGATGCATTGTTATCATTAACCAGTCTTTTACTATTAAACTTAAATGGCCAGTTGAGACAAACAGTTCTGAGACCATTCTTCCACCACTGATTAAGACTGGTGTGGCAGGTGTTATGCATAATATTCGTTTAGCCCTCTGAGCTTTTTGAGCAGTCTTGGTGACTTTGCCAGCTCCTGCAGCCTTTTTGTCCACTGTCTTGATGACACCCACAGCAATTGTCTTTCTCATATCATGGACAGCAAAATGACCCAGAAGGGGATAGTCAGAGTAGCTCTCAACACACATGGGCTTGCCAGGAACCACATCAGCAGACTTCAGAAATTTGGGGCCATCTTCCAGCTTCTTACCAGAAGGGCGATCAGTTTTCTCTTTGAGCAAACTTGCAAGCAGTGTGAGCTGTGTGGCAATCGAGCACAGGTGCATAGTCAGCAGTGATTGGCCTGGATGGTTCAAGATGATCACCTGAGCAGTGGAGCCAGCTGCTTCCACTGGTGGGTCATTTTTGCTATCCCAGCCACACTGCCACAACGAACATCTTTGACAGAGACATTCTTAACATTTAACCCTGCGTTGTCCCCAGACAGAGCTTTCCTCCAAGCTTCATGGTGCATTTCAACAGACTTTACTTCAGTGTTGACTTTGACTGGAGCAAAGGTGACTACCATGCCCAGTTTGAGAACACCAGTCTCCACTCTGCCCACAGGGACAGTGCCATCACCAAATTTGTAGACATCCTGGAGAGGCAGACACAGGGGCTTGTCAGCTGGATGAGTTGGAGGCAGGATGCAATCCAAAGCTTCAGGCAGTGTGGTCCCATTGGCATTGCCATCCTTACAGGTGACTTTCCATCCCTTGAACCAAGGCTCATTGGCACTTGGCTCCAGCATGTTGTCACCACTGCAACTAGAAATTGGCACAAATGTTACTGTGTCAGGATTGTAGCCAATTTTCTTAATATAGGTGCTGACTTCCTTAACGATTTCCCCATAGCTCTTCTGGCTGTAGGGTGGCTCAGCGGAATCCAATTTGTTAACACCAACAATTAGTTGTTTCACACCCAGTGTGTAAGTCAGAACGCTATGCTCACAGGTCTGCCCATTCTTGGAGATACCAGCTTCAAATTCACCAACGCCAGCAGGAACAATCAGGACAGCACAGTTAGCCTATGAAGTTCCCGTAATCATGTTTTTGATAAAGTCTCTGTGTCCTGGGGCATTGATGATGGTGACATAATACTGGCTGGTCTAAAATTTCCACGATATCAACGGCAGTGCCTCACTCACGTTCAGCTTTCAGTTTATCCAAGGCCCAGGCATACTTCTTCTTTTTTTAAATTGTGCTTTAAGTGAAAGTTTACAATTCAAGTAAGTTTCTCATACAAAAATTTATACACACATTATTATGTGACCCTAGTTGCTCTCCCTATACTGTGACAGCACACTCCTCCTTTCCACCCTGGATTTCCTGTGTCCATTCAATCAGCTCCTGACCCTCTCTGCCTTCTCATCTTGCCCCTACACAGGAGCTCCCCATTTAGTCTCATGTATCTACTTGAGCTAAGAAGCACACTCTTCATGAATATCATTTTATATCCCATGGTCTAGTCTCATCTTTGTCTGAAGAGTTGGCCTCGGGAATGGTTTTAGTTTTGGGCTAATGAAGAGACCAGGGGCCATGTCTTCCGGGGTCCCTCCAGTCTCAGTCAAACCATTAAGTGTAGACCCAGGCATACTTGAAGGAGCCCTTTCCCATCTCAGCAGCTTCCTTCTCAAATTTTTTGGTGGTTCTTTTGTCGATCCCACTACATTTGTAGATTAGGTGACCAATAGTGGTGGACTTGCCCAAATCTGCATGTCCAAGGATGACAGTGTTGATATGAGTCTTTTCCTTTCCCATTTTGGCTTAGACTTTGCAACTGTTTTCACCAACACCTGTGTTCTGGCGGTGTCTTAGTCATCTAGTGCTGCCATAACAGAAATACCATAAGTGGATGGCTTTAACAAAGAAAAATTTATTTTCTCACAGTCTAGTAGGCTAGAAGTCCATATTCAGGGCATCAGCTCCAGGGGAGGGCTTTCTCTCTCTGTCAGCTCTGGAGGAATGTCCTTCTCATCAACCTTCCCTTGGACTAGGAGCTTCTCCACACAGGAACCCCGGATCCAAAGGACGCACTCTGCTCCCGGTGCTGCTTTCTTGGTGGTCTGAGGTCCCCAACTCTCTCCTTGCTTCCCTTTTATCTCTTGTAAGATAAAAGGTGGTGCAGGCCACACCCCAGGGAAACTCCCTTTACATTGGATCAGGGATGCGATCTGAACAAGGGTGATACATCCCACCTTAATCCTCTTTAACCAGAGGCAGAGATTATGATTTATAACACAAAGGAAAATCACAGCAAGGAGGACAGCCACTCAGTACTGGGAATCATGGCCTAACCAAGGTGACACATATTTTTGGGGGACACAATTCAATCTATGACAGGCTGCTAAGCTCAAATATTTAATTTTTAGGTAAAAATAATGTCTTCAAGTAGTAGGAAAAAAAAAAAACCTTTATATACAAGGGTTAAATGTGAAAAATAAAAGTCCTTATAAAATATCAATGTCTTTTATTTTTTAAAATGGGTAAGGGACCAGTGAGGGGATTGGCCATGTTTTGGTGGTGATAAAAATATTCTATTTCTTGATTGTCATGGTGGTTACATAGGTGTATGTATTTGTCAAAACTCAACAAACTATATGAAATGGATGCATTTTATTATACGTAAATAAGTTGACACATGGAGTCACCATGAGTTAGAATTAACTCGATAGCAACTTGTTTTTGATTAAAGTTGATTTTAAAAAATGGACAAGGTGATGGGGGAGCAGAGTTAAGTAACTTTATTGATAATTACAAAACTATGTGGTGAGTACTTTAATAAATATGACCACAGGGTATTTTGAGAGCCTGGAGTGTAATCCAGCATGGGTGTGTGTACACTTTTATAAATGTGAGTGTCAGGGAAAGAAGGTTTCCCAGTGAGGTAATGGTTGAGTTCATTCTTAAAGAAAAAGTAGAAATTAGCCCAACAAATGGACTTTTAGTAGGGGAGTCAGAGTAAACATCCCTGGAAGAATGTAAAGAGAAGTGTTAGACAGCACGCTGCAGTTTAGAGCATCTGTTGCAGAAAAAGAATGGCAAGAGGTGAAGCTAAGAGGGACTGTCTTAGTCATCGCATGCTGCTATAACAGAAATATAGCAAGTGGATGGCTTTTAACAAAGAGAAATTTATTCTCTCACAGTCTAGTAGGCTACAAGTCCAAATTCAAGGCATCAGCTCCAGGTGAAGGCTTTCTCTCTCTGTCGGCTTTGGAGGAAGGTCCTTGGCATCAATTTTACCCTGGTTGAGGAGCTTCTCAGGTGCAGGTCCCCATGTCTCTCTACTTGCTTCTCTCTTTTATATCTCAAAAGAGATTGGCTTAAGACACTGTCTAATTTTGTAGCTCTCATCAATATAACTGCCTCTGATCCATCTCATTACATCATAGTGATAGGATTTACAACACACAGGGAAACCACATCAGATGACAAAGTGGTAGACAATGATACAATACTGGGAATGATGACCTAGCCAAGTTGACAGGTATTTTTGGGGGACACGTTCAATCCATGATGGGGACCAAACTATGAACAGCCTTATATGCCTTACTCAGAAATGAAGAAATTATTTTGTGGGCATAGGGAAGTCAGTGAAAGGTGTTAGGAAGGGGTAGTGACATGTTCAGATTTGTGTTTTAGAAATGCTACTCTGCCAGACATATGAAGCATGGTCTAGAATGCTTCAAAACCATTCTAGCCTACACTGGTCTCTCTCTCTGTCTACACTATGCTAGTCAATACTCAATAGCGATTATTTGGGATTGTTCACTTTTTCATGATGGGACTTCTCTGTCTCCAACTAGACTGTTTGTCCACGAGACCATATCCATTAGTTTTAATTCTACTTCACTTATAACCCCAAAAGCAGTGGCACATTGCTGGACATAGGTTGAAGCACCCATAAATACCTGATAATTGATTAAGTAATCACGTTCATGATTTCATGGCAGTATGTTGTTTCTCTTAATTGTAACATCATCCAATATGTTGCCATCTCTGGGTACAAAGGTAATTCATCTGATTCACCACTGAATAGCACTAAGTAGTGGTGATATTTTTTATCTTTAATATTGCTGATTGAATTTTCACTGCATCATCCACCACAAACTGGACATATCTGTGTTCAATTCCTCACATGTGTGAGAAGACTGCCAAGATAACCATGTTCTCTGTGGCTGTGGAACAGAGATGTTCTCTGTGTGGAATTAAACTAGTGAATTGCCTGGGGACTGGACAAATGACCTCTTCCTCTCTATCCAGTTTAGGAATGGGCCCCACATTGTAACATCACATTCTTGGAGGAGGAAATAGTAATGTGTTCATCATGCATGCTTTGGAGATTAAATCATACTCATCTGAGAGACAGGAAGAGGGAGAATTTTTAAAAAAGAAATTGGAAGACAATTTGGACAAGCAGTGGATGTGCATTTTATTAAACCCTGAAAAGGCTGCTCTTTGCTGAAATTAAAGGCTATGGTTTTATGAGAGACCTAGCTAGCGTTCTTCTTTGCGATTCTGAATGACTCCTTTTCTCTCTGCCACAATTTTTTAATACATCTGGATTTTATTTTATTTATTTTTAATTTTATTGTCTTTTAGGTGAAAGTTTACAGTGCAAATTAATTTTTCATTCAAAAATTCATACACAAATTGTTTTGTGACACTGGTTGCAATCCTCACAATGTGTCAGTACTCTCCCCTTCTCCTTTTCCACCCTGGGTTCTCCATGTCCATTCCTCCAGTTTTCCTGTCTCTTCCTGCCTTCTTGTCTTTGCTTTTGGGCAGGCGCTGTCCATTTGGTCTCACGTACTTGACTGAACTAAAAGCACGTTCTTCACGTGTGTTGTTGTTTGTTTTATGTTGTTGTTGGGTGCTGTTGAGTGGGTTCTGACTCATAGCAACCCTGTGTACAACAGAACGAAGCACTGCCAGGTCCTGTGCCATTCTCACAATTATTGCTGTATTTCAGCTCACTGTTGCAGCCACTGTGTCAGTCCATCTCATTGAGGGTCTTTCTCTTTTTTGCTGACCCTCTACATTACCAAGCATGTTGTCTTTTTCTGGGGACTGGTCCCTCCTAATAACATGTCAAAATACGGGAAATAGGGGAGACAGAGTCTCACCATCCTTGCACTCTGGCTGTATTTCTTCCAAAACACACTTGTTTGTTCTTCTGGCGGTCCATGGTATATTCATTATTTTTCACCAACACCATAATTCAAAGGCATCAATTCTTCTTTGGCCTTCCTTATTCATTGTTTAGCTTTCGCGTGCATATGACGCGATTCAAAACACCATGGCTTGGTCAGGCGCCCCTTAGTCCTCAAAGTGACATCTTTGTTTTCAACACTTTAAAGAGGTCTTTTGCAGCAGATTTGCCCAATGCACTACGTCTGCGATTTCTTCACTGCTGCTTCCATGGGCATTGATTGTAGATCCAAGTAAAATGAAATCCTTGACAACTTCAGTATTTTCTCCATTTATCATGATATTGCTGTTGGTCCAGTTGTAAGGATTTTTGTTTTCTATATGTTGAGGTGTAATCCATACTGAAGGCTGTAGTCTTTGATTTTCCTCAGTAAGTGCTTCAAGTCCTTTTCATGTTCAGTAAGCAAGGTTGTGTCATCTGCCTGTCATAGGTTGTTGATGAGTCCTCCACCAATCCTGATGCCCCATTCTTCTTCATATAGTCTAGTTTCTCAGATTATTTGCTTAGCATACAGATTGAATAAGTATGGTGAAAGGATGCAACCCTGACACACACCTTTCTTTTTTTTACTGAACTTTAGATGAAGATTTACAGAACAAACTAGTTTCTCATTAAACAGTTAGTACACATATTGTTTTATGACATTTTTAACAACCCCACGACATGTCAACACTCTTCTCGACCTTGGTTTCCCTATTATCAGCTTTCCTGTCCCCTCCTGCCTTCTAGTCCTTGCCCCTGGACTGTTGTGTCCCTTTAGTCTCATTTTGTTTTATGGGCCTGTCTAATCTTTGGCTGATGGGTGAACCTCTGGAGTGACTTCATTACTGAGCTAAAAGAGTGTCCAGGGGCCATACTCTCGGGGTTTCTCCAGTCTCAGGCCACTAAGTCTGGTCTTTTTTTGAGAGTTATAATTTTGTTGTACATTTTTCTCCAGCTTTGTCCGGGACCCGCTATTGTGATCCCTGTCAGAGCAGTCAGTGGTGGTAGCCTGGCACCGTCTAGTTATACTGGACTCAGTCTAGTGGAGGCCATGGTAGATGTGGTCCATTAGTCCTTTGGACTAATCTTTCCCTCGTATCTTTAGTTTTCTTCATTCTTCCTTGCTACCAAAGGGGTGAGACCAGTGGAGTATCTCAGATGATTGCTCACAGGCTTTTAAGACCCCAGACACTACTCACCAAAGTAGAATGTAGAACATTTTCTTTATAAACCATGTTATGCCAGTTGAGCTAGATGTTCCCCAAGACCATGGTCCCAACACCCCTCAGCCCAGCAAATTCAGTCCCTCAGGGAGTTCTGATGTGTCTATGGAGCTTCCATGACCTTCCCTTGTACAAGCTGTGCTGGCTTCCCCAGTACTGTGTACTGTCTTACTCTTCACCAAAGTTACCACTTATCTATTGTCTATTTGGTGTTTTTCCATCCTCACCCCTCCCCTCCCTCATAACCATCAAAGATTGTTTCTTTTTGTGTGTAAACCTTTTCATGAGTTTTTACAGTAGTGGTCTCATACAATATTTGTCCTTTTGTGATTGACTTATTTCACTCAGCCTAATGCCCTTCCAGATTCATCCATGTTGTGAGATGCTTCACAGATTCATCATTATTCTTTATTGTATGCATACTCCATTGTGTGTATGTACCATAGTTTGTTTATCTGTTCATCTGTTGGTGGGCATCTAGGTTGCTTCCATCTTTTTGATATTGTGAATAATGCTGCAGTCAACATGAGTGTGCATATGTCTATTCATGCGACGGCTCTTATTTCTCTAGGTTATATTCCTAGGAGTGGGATTGCTGGATCATATGGTATTTCTATTTCTAGCTTTCTAAGGAAGCACCATAGCGTTTTCCATAATGGTTGTATCATTTTGCATTCCCACCAGCAGTGCATAAGAGTTCTGATCTCCCCACAGCCTCTCCAACATTTATTATTTCCTGTTTTTTTTTGATTTGTGCCCATGATGCCAGGGTGAGATGTATCTCACTGTGGTTTTGACTTGCATTTCTCTAATGGCTAGTGATCGCAAGCATTTCCTCATGCGTCTGTTGGCTGTCTACTATGGTGAAGTGTCTGTTCATTTCCTTTGCCCATTTTTTAATTGTATTATTTGTCTTTCTGTTATAGAGGTGTTGGATTTTCCTGTAGATTTTAGAGATTTGACCTTTGTCTGATCTGTAGTAGCCAAAAATTTTTTTCCCAGTCAGTGGGTTCTCTTTTTACTCTTTTGGTGAATTCTTTTGAGAGCATAAGTGTTTGATTTTTTAGAAAATCCCAGTTATCTAGCTTATCTTCTGTAGCTTGTGTGTTGTTGGTTATGGTTTGTATCCTGTTAATGCCGTGCGTTAGGGCCTCTAGCGTTGATCCTGTTTTTTCTTCTATGAACTTTATAGTTTTTGGCTTTATATTTAGGTCTTTGATCCATTTTGAATTAGTTTTTGTGTATGGTGTGAGATATGGGTCCTGTTTCATTTTTTTGCAGATAGACATCCAGTTTTGCCAGCACCATTAGTAAAAAAAACGGCCTTTCCCCCATTTGATGGACTTTGGGTGCTTGTCAAAGATCAGGTGACTGTAGGTGGATGGGTTTACATCTGCGTTCTTAATTCTGTTCCATTGGTCAATGTGTCTGTTGTACCAGTACCAGGCTGTTTTGACTACTGTAGCTGTATAGTAGGTTCTGAGGTCAGATAGTGTGAGTCCTCATACTTCATTCTTCTTCTTCAATAGTGCTTTACTTTATATGGAAAGGGGCTTGGGGCTTCTTCCCTTTCGATATAAAGTTGATGATTAGTTTTTCCATGTCTTTAAAGAATGCTGTTGGTTTTTTAATTGAGATTGCATTGTATTTGTAAATCACTTTGGGTAGAATTGTCATTTTCACAATGTTGAGTCTACCTATCCATGAGCATGGTATGTTTTTCCATTTATGTAGATCTCTTTTGGTTTCTTGCAGTAGTGTTTTGTAGTTTTCTTTGTATAGGTCTTTTACATCCCTGGTTAGATTTACTCCTAAGTATTTTATTTTTTTAGGGGCTACTATAAATGGTGTTGTTTTTCTGATTTCCTTTTCATCATTCTCTTTACTGATGTATAGGAATCCAACTGATTTTTAAATGTTCATCTTGTATCCTGCTACTCTGCTGAATCTTTCTATTAGTTCTAGTAGTTTTTTTGAACACACGCCTTTCTTGATTTTAAACCATGAAGTCTCCCCTTGCTCAGTTTAAACAACTGCCTCTTGGTGTATGTACAGGTTCCTCACAAGCTCAAGTAAGTGTTCTGGAATTCCCATTCTTTGCAGTGTTATCCATAATTTGTTACGATCCACACAGTCGAATGCCTTTGCATAGTCAATAAAACAAAGGTAAATATCTTTCTGGTATTCTCTGCTTTCAGTCAAGATCCATCTGACATCAGCAAAGCTATCCCTTGTTCCACTTCCGCTTCTGAATCTGGCTTGAATTTCTGGCAGTTCCCTGTAGATATATTGCTGCAACCACTTTTGAATGATCTTCAGCACAATTTTACTTACGTATGATATTAATAATATTGTTTGATAATTTCTGCATTCCTCATTGGATCACCTTTCTTTGTAATGAGCAGAAATATGGATCTCTTCCAGTTGGTTGGCCAGGTAGTGGTCTTCCAAACTTCTTTGCATAGACAAATGAGCACCTCCAGCTCTTCATCCTTTTGTTGAAACATCTCAATAGGTATTCCGCCAGTTCCTGGAGCCTTGTTTTTTGCCAATGCTTCAGTGCAGCTTGGACCTCTTCCTTTAGTACCATCAGTTCTTGATCATATACTACCTCTTAAAATGGTTGAACATCAACTAATTCTTTTGGTAGGTGCAGTGACTGTGTATTCCTTCCATCTGCTTTTAATGCTTCCTGTGTTATTCAATATTTTGCCTACAGAATCCTTCGGAGTTGCAACTCAAGGCTTCAATTTTTTCTTTACTTCTTTCAGCTTGAGAAATGCAGAGCATGTTCTTCCCTTTTGGTTTTCTAAATTCAGGTCTTTGCATATTTCATTATAATACTTTGTCTTCTCAAGTCACCCTTTGAAATTTTCCATTCAGTTCTTTTATTTCATCATTTCTTGCTTTTGCTTTTGCTACTCTACATTCAAGAGCAAGTTTCAGAGCCTCTGCTGACATCCATTTTGGTCTTTTCTTTCTTCCCTGTCTTTTTAATGACATTTTGCTTTCTTCATGTATGATGTCCTTCCCACAACTCATGTGGTCTTCGGTTATTAGTGTTCAATGCATCAAATCTATTCTTGAGATGAACTCTAAATTCAGGTGGGATATACTCAAGGTTGTATTTTGGCTTTTGTGGATTTGTTTTAATTTTCTTCAGCTTT
>NW_004443957.1:21070142-21094654 GCF_000243295.1 Trichechus manatus latirostris
TTTTGTGACATTGGTTGCCAACACTGTGATGTGTCAACACTCTCCCATTCTCAACCTTGGGTTCCCCATTTCCATTCGTCCACTCTCCTGTCCCCTTCTGCCTTCTTGTCCTTGCCCCTGGGCTAGTGTGCCCTTTTAGTCACATATACATGGTTGAGTTACCTGTACTATTGTTTGTTTTATGGGTCTGTCTAATCTTTGGCTGAAGGTGAACCTCAGGGGTGACTTCAGTACTGAGTTAAAAGGGTGTCTGGGGGCTATACTCTCAGGGTTTCTCCAGTCTCTGTCAGACCAGCAAGTCTGTTCATTTTTGTGAGTTTGAATTTTGATCTACATTTTTCTGCAGTTCTGTCCGGGACCCTCTATTGTGATCCCTGTCAGAGCAGTCAGTGGCAGTAGCCGGGCACCAATCTATTTCTTTTGGGCTCAGGTTGGTGGAGGCCTTGGTTCATGTGGTCCGTTAATCCTCTGGACTAATATTTTCCTTGTGTCTTTGGTTTCTTCGTTCTCCTTTGCTCCGAACATGATGGGACTAATAGATATATCTTAGAAGGCTGCTCGCAAGCTTTTAAGACCTCAGATGCTACTTGCCAAAGTAGGATGTAGAACATCTTCGTTATGAACTATGTTATCCCAGTTGACCTCGATGACCCCTGTGACCATGGTCCCCTGCCCTCAGCCTCAGAACTCAGTACCTTAAGGTGTTTGGATGTGTCTAGGAAGCTTCTATAACTTTGCCTTGGTCCAGCTGTGCTGACTTCCCTTATATTGCATGTTGTCTTTCCCTTCACCGAAGTTAATACTTGTCTACTATTTAGTTAGTGATATCCCCTCCCCAGCCCTCCTTTCCCTTGTAACCATCAAAGATTGTTTTTTGTTGTGTGTAAACCTTTTCTGGGGTTTTTATAATAGTGGTCTCATACAATATTTGTCCTTTTGTGATTGACTTATTTCACTCAACATAATGCCCTCCAGATTCATCCATGTTGTGAGATGTCTCACAGATTCATCATTGTTCTTTATCATTGCATAGTATTCCATTGTGCATATGGACCATAATTTATCCATTCATCTGTTGATGGGCACTTAGGTTGTTTCCATATTTTTGCTATAGTGAATAATGCTGCAGTGAACATGGGGGTGCATATATCTATTTGTGTTGATGGCTCTTATTTCTCTAGGATATATTCCTAGGAGTGGGATTGCTGGATCATGTAATATTTCTATTTCTAGCTGTTTAAGGAAACGCCATATCATTTTCCAGAGTGGTTGTACCATTTTATATTTCCACCAACAGTGCATAAGAGTTCCAGGCTGCCTGAAACCTCTCCAACATTTGTTATTTTCTGGTTTGTCTAGTGCCAATAATGTTGGGGTGTGAAGGTATCTTGATTTGCATTGTAGGCTTGATTTGCATTTCTCTAATGGCTAATGATCACGAGCATTTCCTCATGTGTCTGTTAGCTACCTGAATGTCTTCTTTGGTGAAGTGTCTGTTCATATCCTTTGCCCATTTTTGAATTGAATTATTTGTCTTTTTGTTATTGAAGTGTTGGAGTGTCCTATAGGTTTTAGAGATTAGACCCTTGTCGAATATGTTGTAGCCAAAATTAGTTTCCTCGTCTGTAGATTCTCTTTTTACTCTTTTGATGTAATCTTTAGATGAGCATAAGTGTTTAATTTTTAGGAGCTCCCAGTTATCTAGTTTCTCGTCTTGTGTTTGTGCATTGTTAGTTATGGTTTTTATTGTATTTATGCCATGTATTAGGGCTCCTAGTGTTGTCCCTATTTTTTCTTCCATGATCTTTATTGTTTTAGTTTTTATATTTAGGACTTTGATCTATTTTGAATTAGTTTTTTGTGTATGGTGTGAGGTATGGGTCCTGTTTCATTTTTTTTACAGATGGACATCCAGTTTTGCCAGCACCACTTGTTACGAAGACTGTCTTTTCCCCATTTAATGGTCTTTAGTCCTTTTCAAAGACTAGCTGACCTTAGGTGGATGGATTTACATCTGGGTTCTCAATTCTGTTCCATTGGTCTATGTGTCTGTTGTTGTACCAGTACCAGGCTGTTTTGACTACCATGGCTGTATTGTAGGTTCTGAGATTAGGTAGTGTGAGGCTTACTTTGTTCTTTCTCTTCAGTAATGCTTTCCTTATCTGGGGTCCCTTTCCTTTCCATATAAAGTTGGTGATTAGTTTTTCCATCTCATTAAAGAATGCTGTTGGTATTTGGATCGGGTTTGCATTATATCTTTAGATTGCTTTGGGTAGAATTGACATTTTCACAACGTTGAGCTTTCCTATCCAGAGCATGGTATGTTTTTCCATTTATGTAGGTCTCTTTTGGAACCCTGGTGGTGCAGTGGTTGAGAATTGTAGCTGCTAACTAAAAGGTAGGCAGTTCAAATCCACCAACCACTCCTTGGAAACCTTATAGGCCAGTTCTCCTCTGTTCTATAGGTTTGCTATGAGTCAGAATTGACTCAATGGCAGTGGGTTTAACTGGTAGATCTTTTTCGGTTTCTTGCAATACTGTTTTGTAGTTTTCTTTGTGTAGGTTTTTTATGTCCCTTGTTAGATTTATTCCTGAGTATTTTTTCTTTTTAGGAACTATTATAAATGGTATTGTTTTCCTGATTCCCTTTTCAAAGCTCTCTTTGTTGGTGTATAGGAATCTAACTGATTTTTGTACGTTGATCTTGTATCCTGCTAGTCTACTGAATCTTTCTATTAATTCCAGTAGTTTTCTTGTGGAATCTTTGGGGTTCTCTATGCATAGGATCTTATCATCAGCGAATAGGGATAATTTTACTTCTTCCTTCCCAATTTTTATGCCTTTTATTTATGTTTCTTGCTTTATTGCTCTAGCTAGGACTTAAAGCACAGTGTTAAATAGGAGTGGTGATAAAGGTCATCCTTGTCTTAGTCCTGTTCTCAGGGGGAATGCTTTTAGTGTCTCTCTGCTGAGAAAGATGTGGGCTGTTGTTTTTGTATAGATGCCCTTTATTGTGTTGAGGAATTTCCCTTCTATTTCTATTTTATTGAGAGCTTTTATCATGAATAGGTGTTGAACTTTATCAAATGCCTTTTCTATGTCAATTGAGATGATCATGTGATTCTTTTGTTCTATTTATGTGGTGGATTATGTTGACTGATTTTCCAAATGTTAAACCATCCTTGCATACCTTGGTATGAATCACAGTTGGTCATGGTGTATTATTTTTTTGATATGATGCTGAATTTTATTGGCTAGAATTTTGTTGAGAATTTTTGCCATTTATATTCTGAGAGGCATTGGTGTGTAATTTCCTTTTTTGTGGTATCTTTGCCGGCTTTGTTATCAAGGATATGCTGGCTTCATAGAATGAATTCGGAAGTGTCACTTCCTTTTCTATGTTCTGAAATAGTTTGAGTAGTACTGGTGTGAGGTCTTCTCTGAATGTTTGGTAGTATTCTCCAGTGAAGCTGTCCAGGCCAGGGCTTTTTGTTGTTGTTGTTCTCTTGTTAGGGGTCTGTTCAGATTTCCTATCTCAGTTTGTGTCAGCTTAGATAGTGTGTTTCTAGAATTTTGTCCATTTCCTCTACATCCTCAAATTTGTTGGAGTACAGTTTTTCATAGCATTCTGTTATGATCCCTTTTATTTCAGTTGTCTGTTGTAATGTCTCCCATCTCATTTCTTATTTTATTGCTTCCTCTCCTGTTTTTCTTTTGTCAGTTTGGCCAGTGGTTTGTTGATTTTGTTGATCTTTTTCAAAGAACCAGCTTTTGGTCTTATTGATTCTTTCTATTGTTTTTCTGTTCTGTTTCATATGTATGCTCTAATCTTTATTATTTCTCTGCCACAATTTTTATTATGAGGTAAAGGGATATAAATTTACTGACTAGGCAGTTATTAATATATAAAAATGCTTTGAAGCATGAGTCCCTGAGATGAGTAAAGTAGACATATTATCAATAGTAATAATGTAGAATATTATGACTGAAAAATATTCAGTTGGGATCTGTAAGAGAGTGAGAGTATCATTTATTGAGCACCTACTGTGTGTCAGGAACTGTATTTGTCACTTTCATAATCATAGTATATTCTCACAGCTATAGGTACATTTTCATCTTACTCATAAGGGTATTGAAGATTAGAAGTTAAGGCACATGCCCAGAGATATATAGCTGGTAAGTAGCAAGACAAGATTCAAACTCAGGTTTGTTTCTTTCTAAAATTCTATACTCTTATCTCCTCATGAAGTTGTCTACCAAAATTGTTTAAATCAACCTGATTCTACATTTGATTTCCCTGTCCAGACCTCAGCCAATCCTGGCCAAGGCAGCAACTTCAGCTCAATAACTGGTACCAATATTTCTCTTTAGAGCTTGGCTCTGGAATGTCTGGAGTAAACAAACACCTTCATGCCCATTGAGTCATAACTTTCTTCTATTCCTCAAAGTGTTGGCCCAGTCTATGTGACTGGGCTTCCATCTCAGTTCCCCCATGTAGTATCCCAGTATATCATGGAAATTGTACCCTGTCCCTTAACACCATCGTATTTTAACAGAGCCCTGAAACTCTTGTAAGCTCTTTGTAGCTCTCTCTTCTGCATAACTGAGCTCTGTTTCACATACTCTAAGCTATTGATTGGGGTCCAATAGCTTAGAGTCCGATTGTTTAGAACATATATATTTTCACCTATTACCTGAACTCTTGTTGCTTCTTTGGACATTAAAGCCTGCTTGAACCACATCAGAGTTTCCCTATGCCCTTGAAACTCTATTTACCAAACAGTCTGCTATCACTATGGGGCACGGATCTGTAGTCAAGGCAGTCTGTAGCTCCAATCCACTCACTTATGTCTCCTTATTCTTCTCCATTGGCCCTTGTTGACAGAGTCACAAGTTGTCCTGTGGGTTAAGACCATTTAAATTACAGTATGATGCTTCAATAAGTTTCATAGTCTAAACTCATACCTAGGATATCAAAACTTTCATTCTGGTTAAATTTCAGTGTTGGTGTTAGAAGGTGGTTGAATTGAGTATCAGCTCCTTAAGGAAGACATCCTTGATCCTTCTGATCAAAATTAGTGGCTCTCCTATGAGATTCCATAACACCTCTGCTTATCTCTCTCGTAGGACTCTTCACGTGAATGGTATTTGTATGTTTATATATTGCTGTCTCTCCAACTAGAAAGTAAGCTTCCAAGGGCAGGACCTCTGTCTTATTCATTTGTATATGTCCAATATTACATACAGTATCTGGCACATAGGAGGTACTTAATAAATATTTATTGAATAGAGAGATTGTATACCATAGGGTCTAAGAGCAAGAACTTTGGAGCCAAATTGGTTGTGTGACCTCAGCAAATTCTGTAACCTCTTTGTACTTCAGTTTCTTCATCTGTGAAATGAGTATACTAATAGGATTGTTGTGAGAATTACTTGAGTTATAATATTTAAAGTGTTTAGAGCAATGCCTTGTACAAAATAAGCAGTAGATGTCAACTTTTATTGTTGAATGAATCAGTGGGTGGAAGAGTAGAAAATATTACACTACATTAGCCTACCAATTGTACAAAAGTTGCTTTTGATCCCTGCAGCCTGAATTCAAGATTTCTCCCACATGCCAGAAGTGCATGCCCCACACTCCACGATGCTTTCTATGTTTTTCAATGTTTACAGAATTTGTACTGGCAGATGCAGCTGCCTGACTCAGCTGAGACTGCCCTTGCTAAGGTTCCTGCAAGGTGATCTTTCAGAAAGGAAGACAACCGTGTTGAGATATACAGATTATCTTTAGAGGGGACCAGATGTAAGTGTCAGAACCACTCAGCTCTACTCCCTTCCTCACCAGTATGGTGGGTGGGATGATACTCCAGTTAGCAATGTGTTATTCGGGTAAGTGTTCACGAACCAGGGTGAACAGACTGGGTTATAAACCTTGTTGTGTCCTGGCTGATGATTCAGTTTACTCAGGTAACAATTTTTGAATGGGAAAAGGCCAGCCTCCTGAAGAGGATAAAATAAGACAGGGTTGATATGTATATAGAGAGAGCTTTCTCCTGTAAAAATCTCTTAGACATTTGCAGCCAACTTAGCCTGTTCTGTTAGGCTCCCAGTCCTGGAATAACTGCCTTTACCATACTTAAAAAAAACCAAACCCACTGCCATTGAGTCAGTTCCAACTCATAACCACCCCATAGGGTTTCCGAGGCTATAAATCTCTACAGAAGTAGATTGCCATATATTTCTCCCACGGAGCCACTGGCGGTTTCGAACCACTGGTAGCAGTCGATTGCTTTAACCACTGCGCCACCAGGGCTCCTTTTCACCGTACTAGACATGAACAGTTCTTTGTATTTTGGTATAGAAGAGCAAAGGAAACCCCAGTTAAATTTAGTAAATAACAACAACAAAATGGTTTCTTGAAGGCCTGGAAATCATTCATTCAGGGGGGTTGCATTAAACTCTAGTGTTAGGTCTTCCAGAAAAAGTTTACTAAGCAATTCTGTTTCAGTCTACTATTCCACAAAATGTGCTCACCGTGATCCTCAGGTCTGTTTTTATTCATTTGAGACATCCATTATGTCAGGAGAAACTTGGCATCAGGAAAGAAAGAGGTGGAGAATGAGGGGAGAAGAGCTTACAGACAGAAATGGTTCCCCCCAAGGGAAGGGAAGTTTCTTCTGTCCTTTACATTCATCTCTCTTTTGAGGGGTGATAATGAGGAAGAGAAGGGTCCCTGGGTGGCACAAGTGGTTTCCGATCTGCTGCTCACTTAAAGGTTGGCGGTTTGAACCCACCCAGCAGCTCCATGGAAGAAAGGCCTGGCAATCTGCTTTTGTTAACATTACAGCCAAGAAAACCCTATGGAGCAGATCTACTCTGTTATACCTGGGGTCGCCATGAATCGGAATTGACTCGACGGCAATGGGTTTGGATTTTTTGGTTTACGCATATAGGCATTTGGGAAAGATTGAACTCCTTCCCATCGTGATGAGCAGCTTCTTCAAAGATTCATCCTTTCTGATGGGCCAGGAAGAGGCAATAACTGAAAACCTTCGCTAGAAATTCTACCCCCATGACCTGGCATCTGGGAAACTCACCTGCTCTACTTGATGAGCGACCCTGCCCTAGGAATCTCAGGAAACTTTGTAGATGAAGAAAATTTCAGAAAGGCAAATGTTTTTTGGGGTATGTGTGTGGTTAGTAGGAAAGAGCTAGCGTTCTTGGAAAAACTGTGCTCTGATGCTGGCAGCCTCAGTGCCTTTGCACATGGTGTTCTTGCTGTCTGCAACATTGTTCCTGCCCCTTTTCCTAGCTATGTGCTACTCACCCTTCAGATGCTGGAAATTTTCCCTCATCTCCATAGACCATGCTGTGTGTCTTGTCATGTTTTTCTCTTTCTTCTTCTTCTTCTTCCCTTTTTTTAGTACTTTGTGCTTCCTTTGGGTCCATTTATCACATTGTATGGCAATTGCTTGTTTTATTTTCTTCCCCATTAGACTATAAGCTCCTAACAAGGTATTGTGTCTATTTTATTCAAAGCTATATCACTGCAATGTTGAGATGTTTGTTGAATAAATGAATGAAGGAAGGAACAAAGGAATGAACAGATAAGCAACTATTTAGCCACGCTGATGCTTCAGCATGTGAGGAGCATTTAAGCGATAGGATTTCTAGAGATTAGTGGTGTTTTCTCGGATGTCATAAAATGGCAGGCCCAAGGCTCAGAACCATATATTTTGTTCTGTGGCTTGTACTTGCCAATAATTGGAACCATTACTATTTTACTGGATTTCTGAGGAATCAACAACATATGTGTGTGGTAAAAACACAGTGACAACAAAAGCAAGAGTCCTCATTGAGCAAAGTAACCTCTCCACCCACTCTTTTTTACCCGTGTGGCCAAGGCATGCTTACAAACTAACTCATTGCTGCCTTAAAACATTCATTTTGGGTAGGATAGGTGCAATGCAAACGAGCCCTGGTGGCGCAACAGTTAAACGCTCCACTGCTAACTGGAGGGTTGGCTGTTTGAACCCATCCAGTGGCTCCACAGGAGAAAAACCTGGTGATCTGCTCCTGTAAAGATTACAGCCTAGAAAACCCTGTGGGGGCAGTTCTCTGCACACGTGGGATCACTGAGTCAAAATTCACTCAATGGCACCTAACAACACAATCAGATGCAATGCAAGAACAAGTCTGAATTGTTTCAAAGTAAAAATGTTGATCAAGGAAGCTAAAAATGACAAACATAGAGACCTGAAACATTGTGATCAAAAAATCATGCTATATCAAGGTGGGAACCCATTGCCATCAAGTCAATTTGCAACTCAGCGACCCTGTAGGACAGAGCAGAACTGCCCCATAGGGTTTCCAAGGAGCAGCTGGTGGATTCAAACTGCCAATCTTTTGGTTAGCAGCCGTAGCTCTTAACCACTGAGCCACTGGGGCTTCGTCAAGGTGGGAGGAGAAGTTATTTTTAAAGAATAACTGAAAGTGATAGAGAGATGGGAAAAGCAAGATAAGCCAGGATTTCAAGTGGGAGTCCAGAAGTATTATAATTTACTAAGAGAAGTCCAAACTGCTGACAATACTGTTGCAAAGAAAGTGAGTGATTCCTAAACACTCAGGATTTATTGAAAGAAGTGGAGTAAGCCCCTTGATACAAAGTACACATACAAGAAGGACAAGTAATCCCTTTATGGGCGGGGAAGAAGTTGTCATCCACCTTTTGAAAGGAAGCAGAGGCCACAAGGAAGAAGATGCAGAGGCTTAACTGTTCCAGACCTGAGCTATAGAGCCAAGCGGGTACCAGCCATTAGGCAACCATAAGAACTTGACCTGGGAAGACATGTGGAAAAACGGGCCACATTATGCAGCCCTAGGCTTCATACTTTTTGTTTGTTCATTTTATTGTGAAAACAAAAAATAGGTGACACTGTTGGAAATCATAGGAGACAACCAGTTTTTAAATATGACTCTTAAATATCTTGTTTTCTTGTAAAGTCTTCTCACACCACAACTGCAACATTACAGCCATTATTTGTTGTTGATAGTTGCTGTCCAGTTGATTCTGATTCATGGCGACCCCATGTGTGCAGAGTAAAACTGCTCCACAGGGTTTTCAAGCTGTGACCTTTGAGAAGTAGATCACCAGGCCTGTCTTTTGAGGCACCTCTGGGTGGCTTCAAACCGCTAACCTTTTGGCAAGTAGTGGAACGCTTAGCCATTTGTACCACCCAGCGACACTATACTCTTTATAGGACTAGAAAAAACTTCCAGGAGCTGTCTACTCTGAATGTAGCTTGTTATCTGTCACCCTCAACCAGTCGGGGTCTATTCAGTTTTTTACTGTTATTTTCTCAATTTGCCTGGATGGTTGCATGTTTCTTTTGCAGGGAAGAAAATTCTACAGCATTATATCACCAATTAAATTCTTATTCTCTAGCTAGTTCAGCCAGAATGCTTGTGAATGCTATGTTCTAGCTAACTTAATTTTCTGCGCATCTATGAGAGTAGTACAAAACCCGTAGTGGGCACTTAATTAATGCTTGTTGGATGAATAGATGAATAACATATGTGGAAGAACATTCTCTGGCTCAAAAAGTCTAAATTCCCTCCAGACATGGATAGAATTTGAGGATCTAGGCAATAAAGGGGAAAAACCCATGGATTTTGGACTTAGAGTTTGGTTTGAACATGGTCGGATACTCACTAGCTGTGCTACCTTGGGCAGGAGTTAGCCCTCTAAGTCTCAGTTTCTCCATCTATAAGATGTGGAAAACAATACCCTTCTGGGAAGTTTAAACATGCAGTAGATATAAATGAAGCATCAAGCAGAATGATTGTCACATAGCAAGTGCTTAGCAGCTGAGCGCTTTAACCACTGCACCACTAAGGCTCCTTAATAAAATGACAGATATCATTAAATAAAGAAAACATCTAAAATCAATTCATTCCTGCCTTAGTAAATATAGAATAGTAAATTGAATCTTTTACTCAACATAGTAACTACTATGAATAGTATTGCCATGGCCACTGCCTCATGGAGTTTACAGTCCAGTGGGGATTAAAAAAGGCATCATACATGCAATCAGGGCAATGAAAAGGGTATACAAGGTGGTAAGGGAGTACATGTAAGGCACATTTTACCTGGATTTGGGAGGTCAGGGAAAGCTAAGAGTAATGAATGATGTTTAAGGGGACATAGAGGATGAATAGGAGTGATCTAAACCAAAGAATGGAGGGTGGGGAATGTTCCACGGAGAGGAAAAAACATGTACAGAGGCACAGAGGCTAGAGGGGATGGGGAATAAAGAATAGTACAATATGGATAAAGGATAGGTTTCAAGGTAGGAGGTGTGAGGAGAGAAGAGGCTTGAAAGGAACGCAGGGGTCAGATCATGAAGGGCCATGCAAGCTTCGTGCTTTCTGTGGCGAACTCATCCACTGAAACACCAAGACTGCCATCCTTGGTGGAGTATCCTTTTTTTTGTACCAATCTTGTTGGTGCTTATGAACTGCTAACTCAGTGCGTGAAATCTGATGGTATGCTGTCCTTTCTACCAGTTGCCATTGAGTTGATTCTGACTCATGGTGACCACATGTGTGTCAGAGTAGAACTGCACTCCATAGGGTTTAAGTGACTGTGATCTTTGGAAATAGACTGCCAGACCTTTCTTCTGAGGTGCCTCTGGGTGGACTCAAACCATCACCCTTTCAGTTAGCAGCTGAGCACATTAACTGTTTGTGCCACCCAGGGACTCATCTGTCCTTTCTGGGGAGCCTGAAATCATGTCACTGCTATTTTTAGTGGACAGAAACTAACTACTTCAAGCAAATGAATGAGTATGAAAGTTCTGTCTCCTACACATTTTCAACCTGAGGACATTCATAGATGAAGCAAGCTGTTCTGAGCCAAAGTGCACCAGCTGTCTGCCATCAGCAGAAGATATTAGCAGTGGCTTGTTTAATGTCCTCTTGGACTTACAGAGAAATGGACTTAAAGATAGCCTTTTGGAACCTAACTTATGAGTAGATGAGCTTTGTAGTAAAAAGTTAACTTTATCTTATTTTTCTTAGATTGTTGATATCCTCTTGTATCAGATGGATCGTATTTGTGTCCCTAATCTTGAGGTTAGCCAGAGTTTTTGAAACTAATAAATAATTTTACAATCTGTAAGTTTTCTTTTAACAAAACCAATGACATTTGTCTATTATCCCATGGAACTAGGATGGTTGGATCTCGGTTGGGAGAATCTGGAACACAGTCTCACTGGGGCAGAGACGAAGAAGGATGATTACATTCTAACGACAGTCATTCTCAGCATCGGATCCCGTTCGAACGCAGGACCATTACACATGGTTTCATAATGGAAAATAAACGGGCCAGACAATTCAGTATACACAGACCATCTGGTGACCTTGCCTGTGACTCCTCAGGGAGGGAGTTGATAGGAAAACTGATGATCCAAAGCTGCAGAATAACGTCATTATACTCTAATTCCCAACTGTTGCTCTAGGCTCTTGGTTTTTCACAATTGTTTAAGATTCTCAGAGACTGTAAGCTTTGCAAACTCTAGCTACATGATAAAGTTCTTTGCCCCTCTTTTAATTTGTTAGTATATATTTTATTGTCATTTGAGTTCTTCATGATGACAGCCTTCCCTTCCTCTATTCTCTGACCTGATCTGCCTAGCCCCCAACTAATGTTGGGAAAATTTCTGTTTGAAGGGGGCAGATCATCTTTACAGTTGTATGTTTTCAGAAAAATCTTTATGCTATGACTCTGGGTAGCATCTTTGTTTCCTCTAGTTGTATTTTTTTTTTTTTCTTGTTTAATGTGATCAGTAGTTCAAAGCAGGATCTATTTATTCTTGGCTTAATTTCCATCCCCACTGGTTGTGACTTTTCGATGTATATGTGGAATCTTGTTCTCACAGGAAGATCTAAGGAGACTCTTTTATAAGTATGGGTTAACCACCGTAAGGCACAGCTGGTGCAAATCAGCATGATGCAGCAATAGCTTAGGGTTATTGGCAGAGCTTGTGTTTAGAATTATATAGTAAAGAAGAAAAGGGGCTGTGTGCTATAGGATAAAGGAGAAGGAAAAGACTAGGGAGGGAGAAGGGGGGATATCAAAGATAAACAGGAGAGGCAAGGCCTTAAAAGAGTAAGGGTTTTCCTAGTGACTTCATAAATAAGTGCTAAGAGGGAAACTGTATACTATGTACAGTTTTATTAAGTGAAATGATGTTTATATATAATACTTCATGGTTTGGAGGTATTTGAAGGAACCTTATTTTATATAGTATGTTCTTGTCCCTTATGGGATAAACAGAGGAACTGTGAGGCGGCTTGGTGGCCCATGGAGAACTAGGATGAGGTTCTTGAAAGAAACTGGGAAGAATGGAAAGTCTAGGGTGAAAAATGGGTATGGATTCCATATATCCCAGGTTCTCTGCCCTCAGTCTGATTTGATGTATGTCATCCGTTGGTTCAACCACATGTCTCAGGTTTTAGATCAAGATATATACATGGTCAGCAAAGATCTTTTTGAGTATCATCACATTCTTTCCCAGATGATTACCAAAATAGGCTTAAGCTCCAGAGAATAAACTGTATCTTTCTTTGTAGCCTGGTTTCACTGTTTCTTTGAAGGCCGATGAGCAGTGATAGGTGGAGCAGAGTCTGAAAGAGATGATTTTGTTCCATCCCCCCTGACAGAATTGTACATTTGGCACTGTTGGATCTAGGAGCCTCCCTTAGACTCTTTTTTCAGTCTGACAGGGGACACCTAGAGGTGGCTAGAAGGAACAGAGAAGGTGGGACTCCCTCCTCCCCCAGAGGACAGGCTCATACCAGTAGGGGGGCAGTGTATCTGTTCATTTCCTGGGATTAGGGATTAAAAATAGGGGTTCTTATTTGTAGTATTGCAACATTTCTTTTATTATCTTGACATCAGAGAATTTACAGGTGCAGATGTGCTCAGTGTGTCAGTTTGTCGTACTATGGTGACTTGCGTATTGCTATGATACTGAAAGCTTTGCCACTGGTATTTAAAATACCTGCAGGGTCACCCTTGGTGGGCAGGTTTCAGCTGAACTTCCAGACTAAGATAGTCTAGGAAGAAGAACCTGGCAGTCTACTTCTGAAAAAAGTGGCCAGTGAAAAACTTACTAATAGAAGCAGAACATTGTCTGACATAGTGCCGGAAGATGAGCACCTCAGGTTGGAAAGCACTCAAAATATGACTGGGGAAATCTGCCTCTTCAAAGTAGCATCAACCTTAATGATGTGGATGGAGTCAAGCTTTTGGGACCTTCATTTGCTGATGTGGCACGACTCAAAATGACAAGAAACAGCTGCAAACATCCATTAATAATCGGAATGTGGAATGTATGTAGTATGAATCTAGGAAAATTGGAAATCGTCAAAAATGAAATGGAATGCATAAACATTGATATCCTAGGCATTAGTGAGCTGAAATGGACTGGTATTGGCCATTTTGAATCAGACAGTCATATGGTCTGTTATGCCAGGAGTGACAAATTGAAGAGGAATGGCGTCGTGTTCGTCATCAAAAAGAACATTTCAAGATTTATCCTGAAGTACAAAGCTATCAGTGATAGGATAATATTCATACGCCTACAAGGAAGACCAGTTAATGCAACTATTATTCAAATTTATGAACCAACAACTAAAGCCAAAGTTGAAGAAATTGAAGATTTTTACCAATTTCTGCAGTCTGAAATTGATCAAACATGCAATCAAGATGCATTGATAATTACTGGCGTTTGGAATGTGAAAGTTGGAAACAGAGAAGGAGGATTGGTAGTTGGAAAATATGGCCTTGGTGATAGAAATGACACCAGAAATTGCATGATAGAATTTTGGAAGACCAAAAGTACCTTTCTTCAACAACATCAACTGTGACTATACACGTGGACCTTGCCAGATGGACTACACGGGAAACAAATTGACTACATCTGTGGAAAGAGATGATAGAAAAGCTCAATATCATCAGTCAGATCAAGGCCAGGGGCCAACTGTGGAACAGACCATCAATTGCTCAGATGCAAGTTCAAGTGAAAGCTGAAGAACATTAGAACAAGTCCACAAGAGCTAAAGTACAACCTTGATTATTTTCCACCTGAATTTAAAGACTATCTCAAGAATAGATTTGACGCATTGAACACTAATGACCTAAGACCAGACGAGTTGTGGAATAACATCAAGGACATCATACATGAAGAAAGCAAGAGGTCATTAAAAAGACAGGAAAGAAAGAAAAGACCAAAATGGATGTCTTTCTTGAACATAGAGTAGCTAAAGTGAAAGGAAGAAATGATGAAGTGAAAGAACTGAACAGAAGATTTCAAAGGGCAGCTCTAGAAGACAAAGTAAAATATTACGAAATGTGCAAAGACCTGGAGTTAGAAAACCAAAAGGGAAAAACACACTCGACATTTCTCAAGCTGAAAACACTGAATATTCAAGCCTCGAGCTGCAATATTGAAGGATTTTACAGGGAAAATATTAAACAATGCAGGAAGCATGAAAAGATGGAAGGAATACACAGAGTCACTATACCAAAAAGAATTGGTCGATGTTCAACCATTTCAGGAGGTAGCATATGATCAAGAACCGATAGTACTGAAGGAAGAAGTCCAAGCTGCACTGAAGGCATTAGTGAAAAACAAGGCTCCAGGAATGGACGGAATATCAATTGAGATGTTTCAACAAACGAATACAGCACTGGAAGCACTCACTAGTCTATGCCAAGAAATTGGGAAGACAGCTACTGGCCAGCCAACTGGAAGAGATCCATATTTGTGCCCATTCCAAAGAAAGGTGATCCAACAGAATGCAGACATTATCAAACAATATCATTAATGTCACACATAAGTAAACTTTTGCTGAAGATCATTCAAAAGCGATTGCAGCAGTATGTCGACAGGGAACTGCCAGAAATTCAAGCCGGATTCAGAAAAAGACGTGAAACGAGGGATATCATTGCTGATGTCAGATGGGTCTTGGCTGAAAGCAGAGAATACCAGAAAGATGTTTACCTGTGTTTTATTGACTATGCAAAGGCATTCAACTGTGTGGATCATAACAAATTGTGGATAACATTTGAAGAATGGGAATTCCAGAACATTTAATTGTGCTCCTGAGGAACCTGTACATAGATCAGGAGGCAGTTGTTTGAACAGAACAAGCGAGACTGCATGGTTTAAAGTCAGGAAAGATGTGCATCAAGGTTACATCCTTTCACCATACCTATTCAATCTGTATGCTGAGCAGATAATCCGAGAAACTGGATTATATGAAGAAGAACGGGGCATCAGGATAGGAGGAAGACTCATTAACAACCCACTTTATGCAGATGACACAACTTTGCTTGCTGAAAGTGAAGAGGGCTTGAAGCACTTACTGATGAAGATCAAAGATCACAGCCTTCAGTATGGATTACACCTCAACATAAAGAAAACAAAAATCTCACAACTGGACCAATAAGCAACATCATGATAAACAGAGAAAAGATTGAAGTTGTCAAGGATTTCATTTTACTTGGATCCACAATCAAAGCCCATGGAAGCAGCAGTCAAGAAATCAAATGACACATTGCACTAGGCAAATCTGCTGCAAAAGACTTCTTTAAAGTTTTAAAAAGCAAGGATGTCACTTTAAGGAATAAGGTGCGCCTGACCCAAGCCATGGTGTTTTGAATCACGTCATATGCATGTGAAAACTGGATAATGAATAAAGAAAACCGAAGAATTGATGCCTTTGAATGATGGTGCTGGCAAAGAATATTGAATATGCTATGGACTGCCAGAAGAATGAACAAATCTATCTTGGAAGAAGTACAGCCAGAATGTTCCTTAGAAGCAAGGATGGTGCGACTTTGTCTCACATACTTTGGACATGTTTTCAGGAGGGACCAGTCCCTGGAGAAGGATATCATGCTTGGTAAAGTAGAGGGTCAGGAAAAAAGAGGAAGGCCTTCAATGAGATAGATTGACACAGTGGCTGCAACGATGGGCTCAAGCATAACAACGATTGTGAGGATGGTGCAGGACCTGACAGTGTTTCATTCTATTGTACATAGGGTCGCTATGAGTCAGAACCTACTCAACAGCACCTAAGAACAACATGTCAGATGGCTCCCAATGTTGATTATAGGTCAAGGTGAGTGTGTGAGATATCTCCCAAGGATAATTCTAGGTCTTTATATGTGCTTTAGATATTGGTGCATGTGGTATTTCAGATATTAAATTTGTGGATTGTGCTGGAAACGTCAAAAACAAAGAGATAGGTACAAGTGCAAGGAAAAACAGTTTGTAAATGAGTATCTTTCTATGAATGCTGGGCAAGCACTGGTGTTGAGTTCTGTAACCCAATTGACAAAAAAGGTATTTTATGCATAGGGTCTGGGTCAAGAGCATATTTGTGAGGGAAAATCTGGGAAATTTGATGAACTATCCATTTATAAAAGAGAAAACCAGTTTCTAACTAGCATGAACATATCCAGGTCAAAGTGACTACATTGTTGATTCAGTTTGTTGTTGTTAGGTGCTGTTGAGTTGGTTCCGACTCATAATGACCCATGTACAACAGAAGGAAACACTGCCTGGTCCTGCGCCATTTTCACACTGGTTGCTCTGTTTGAGCCCATTGTTGCAGTTGCTGTATCAACCTATCTCACCGACGGACTTCCTATTTTTTGTTGACCGTCTTCTTTACCAAGCATGATGTCCTTCTCCAGGAACTAGTTTCTCCCGATAGCATGTCAAATGACGTGATTCAGTTTAGTTTTTATATAAAATACTTTGTAAGATATAAAGGGTACAGAATTTGATAGAATTCTTCTTGATTCCAATTTCCTCCCTGGGGGAATACCTATTAAAGAAGTAGAACATTCTTTATGCGCTAAATGAGATAATTTCCTTCAAAGAATTATTTTAGTGGAAAAATGGGTCCATAGTTATTATGACGGCCTTCTTCTAAAGAAGAAATATTCTGTCTTCAAATACATAGCTATTTTCTGTCTGGTAACCAGTCTAGCAGTCGTGTAGATCTTTGAGATCTGCTTGGTGTTATTATTCCTGATCCCTCTGGAACAAATACCAGGTGATGTGATTTTAATGTTTCTAATATGTTTTGTGTAATTTTTCCAGAAATATGATAAATTTGACCTGATTCATCTATTCTACTTTGGACTTGTCCCCCTTGTCATCAAGGGCATCCATTTTGAAACAGCTGTTTGGGTTGAGGGGTGAAGGATGTGGCCGTGGAACAGACCAAAGCTAATTGGTCCTCAGGGTAAACAGCTCATGACCTTGGCCTCACTAGTTCTGCGCTGTAACTAGCTGAAGTAACCTGCCCTGAGGGAAGATCCACTTCCCTGAAGAAGCTCTGGTATTTAAACATTATCTAACAAAGCTTATAATTTTGCTAATCCACCCTCTTCCACCTGGTGTTGAATGATTCTATGGTGAGTGAAAGTAGGGGAAGATTTTGTGCTAACCCTGGGATTAGTGATTCTGGGATTACCATCTGGTAGAAGAACATGGTAAAAAATCATACTTATTTTATAGGATTTGGATCCAGGCCAATGCCAGAGGATATTTTACTCACATTAATGTCAACAGCTTTGCTACCTATTGAAAATCATTGAGCTAGGTTTTGACCAACAGAAAGCCTCCGAGCATATCACAACTAAAAATTTTGTGAAAAGTAAGCCTCAGTCTTGCCTTACCCCTTCACACTGTCTGGATAAACACTTGCCTATGCCTTTCTATCAGCCACACTCACCCTGACCATGAAATGGATTAATAAAGCTGCAGTTTAAGACTGTACCCAAAAGCAAAAGGATTTTTTTTTCCTCTTTCTCAGTCCCAAGAAAACAAAGGAGTCATGCTGTTCAGTGCAAACAGAGCCACCAGCAGCTCTTGAAGGCCTGTTCTCTGCTGCTGGTTTATATTCCTCACACTTCAAGGCCAATTGCTAAGTAGTTTGTCAACATTCTCTCTGAGAACCTCTTTTCTAGCCTTCTGATTGGCCAGCAAGGTGGGGAGGGAATAGAAGAGCGTTCTTCTGACTCTGGATAGCTGGGTAGGACATTTTGGTCCCTTGTATCTTGGGCAACAGCTAGTTCCTCTTATCAAAGTACTTTTTCCAAGGAAAAGTAAGTAGGAAAAAAATTAAATTCAATTAAAAACCCAGATGAGGCAATTATTGCTCTTCTTCTTTCCACTTCCCCCTCCACTCTAACATATAGTAAACATTTTTTGCAGAGGCCAACTTCTTCCTCTGTGTGGATTGGAGTACTTCCTTGTTTAATTCAGCTGGCTGGGGGTATTATAGATCTCTCTGCTAAGAATCTCTTTTTTCTTCCCTCTTTGGCCACACACCCAAATGCTATTGAAGACACTAACTTAGGAACCCATTAAAATAATTGTAGACTATTAATATTTTTAATACTGTGGAGTACAAATAAAATAACCTGTACTGGGCCATTATCTTTTCTCTTAAATGCTATCCCACACCCCAGTTAAGCCATTCTTCCACCCCCATTACAATTTCCTCTATTCAAAGTTAACCACTGTTAACCATTTCTTGATAGAGTCCTTGGGTGGTGCAAATGGTTAATTACTCAACTACTAGCCAAAAGGATGAAGATTGGAACCCACCCAGAACTTCCTTGGAAGACAAGCCTGGTGATCTGCTTCTGAAGGGTCACAGTCTTGAAAACCCTATGGAGCAATTCTATTCTGCACATATGAGGTCTCAATGAGTTGAATCGACTTGATGGCAACTTACAACAACCGTTTCTTGAGATTCTTTCCCGAAGAAATGATTATTTTTTTGCCTGAATGTATGTATGTACCCATTTCCACACACACACACGCATATATAAACACGTAAGAGATCATACTATGCACACTGGTGTGTACCTGGCTTTTTTCACTTATTGATGTGTCTTAGAAATCCTGTCATATTGGCACACACAAATCTATCTTATTCTTTTAAACATTGCATAGTGATTCATTATATGAATATGCCATTTTAACTAGTCCCTGTAATGATGGACATTTTGGACATATTTTTAAAACCATAGCAAACACGCTACAGTGGACATCCTTGTCCATATGTCTTGTTGAAATGTTCTGTGTATACCCATAGGGTAAATTCCTAGCAGTGACATTACTTGTTCAAGGGGAATGTGGTTTATTTGTTGTTTTCCTTTTTAATATTGATACTGCCAATTTACACTCTCAAGAGCATAGAAGTCCATTCTGAATATAAAGAAAAATAATGTTTTCCGAAATTCATGTAGCTAGTTTCTGATTTTATTCTTAAAATGCTGTCCGTGTTTTAGCTTCTGGATATCAGATGCACAGGTAAGTGATGCTGTGAATTCATCCAATCAGTAAAGGAGCTCTTGTTCCACACCTTAAAAGTTAATGTTAAAGTCTTAATAGTTAACCTATGCTGGGCCAGAAAAGGATGTGAGTTCTAATTATGACAACTGTCCACTGATGGCACTCTGTTTCCAGATACCTGCCATAAAGACATCAGTGCTCCAATTCCAGGGAAAGCATTCCCAGAGATAGGGCTTGACCATTCCATCCCGACCTAGACATATGGGATTTTGAGAGGTTATCACCAACTCTGCTGCAGTTACCCATCCCCATCAAGTCTGTGAGGCAAGGGAGGATGTCTATGATGTTTCTAAAGGAAACTAGGCACCTGTAGCTTCATCAGGGAAATGGACCTCATTGCCCAGACAGGGAAGCTGAGAGGAGTGACTGACCACTTAGAAGCACTTTAAAGCATGTTCAATCATGGTCAAATGCTTCTTCATAAAACCTGATTTTTGATATCTGTCTGGCATCATAGAACTCCTAAATATTGGGCCTTTAGACCTCATGTGCTAGGATTCTGTAGCATATATTTTTACTGTTGAATAGAAGCAATAGACATAAAGACCACTCAGATGTCTAATGTTACAGTTGGGATATTGTGAGGATTCTTATATTTTATGAAGTGTCTGGAGCTTCTAAGAGGAAAGCTGGAAAATGAGCACAAAATAATGATGAACATTCTGCTTAACTCTATCTTGTCATATTGTAATATAGATATTGATAAAACAGAAGGGCAGTAGGATCTCCAGGCTTAATTCTCCATGCTGATCAGGGAACAAGAGGCTGAGCATTATACCAGGTGCAAGAACTAACTTTCTTCATCTTAATCATAAGCGGAAATATCCACCTGTCAGTTTCGTTCTCCTACTACACATTTTCCACTACCATTGAATTTCTAAAGGAAAATCAGGAGAGGGGAATGCTTGTTCTTGGGTCCTTGAGTTTCCTTCTGTCTTAGGCTGGGTTCTCTAGAAAAGCAAAACCAGTAAAGCATATAAATATACATATAGAGACAGAGATTTATATCAAGGAATTGGCTTATGTGCTTGTAGAGGCTGGAACGTCCCAAGTCCATGGGTCAGGATAGAGGCTTCTCCTGATTTGGGTAGCCACAGGGGCTGGTGAACCCAAGATTGGCAGGTCGAGCAGGGCTGTTTCTCACAGGCTGCAAAGACTGATGAATCCCAAGATCAGCAGGCAAGACTGCAGGTAAGCTACTAGCTCAAGTCCCAGGAACTGGAGGTTAGACGAACAGGAGCCAGCTGCAGGGTCCAGCACGAGCAAAAAGCCCCAAGCCTTGCCAGAATATCCACTTATATTCAGTGCAGGCCACATGCCCAAGGAAACTCCCTTTCAACTAGTTGACTACTCACAGCAGATCTCATCATAGGGGTGATCACATATCAGATCTCAACAGGGAAGTGATCACAACATTATACGACTGTCGAAACACTGAGAATCATGGTCCAGCCAAGCTGACATACAATCTTAACCATCACACCTTCTATGAGTGGTGAAAGCTGCTGTGCCCCCTTTCACAGCACTTGTGAAGCCAGTAGGTGCTGAAGGAAGAACTGAAGGGATTTGAACTGGGTGACTGAGTTTATTCTAGCTCTGTTTTTGGGAACCATCAAACCTTGGGGTAGAAGGTGCAGGCTTCCATATGCTTTCACATAGAGAGGAAAGAAGGGGAGATAGAAAGAGATAACTCAAAATAGAGAGGCAAAAGGAAGAAAATAAGGAACATTTATAGAACACTATCACTACCCAAGGGACTCTCAGTGAATTTCTTTAACATCCATAGGGACAGGAACCCTCACCTGCCATGCTTCAGGAAAGAGTTTGATTAAGATACTAAGCAGGCACTTGACAACATGAGCTTGTTCAATTATAATCCTTGATGGATTATTACTCATTGTGCAAAATTGAGTCGAGTATCTCTTTCTGTCTTTCTCTCTCCCCTTTTCCCCCCTCTTTCACTCTCCCCTAGTTATTTTGCTTTGCTAAGTAATGAGACATGGATCTTATTCCCAAGCAGTTTATATTCTAAGAGATATAAGACAAGTAGAATAAGGAAGAATGCAATAAAATCCATAATGAAGTCCAGATAATGAGCCACCAGAGTTCAGAGGAGGGAGGTGTAATGTACAGTGTGTGTGGGGGCGGGTATAGATCATCATATTTTTGAACTTAATATTTATTAAGAATGCCTAGGTATGTGGGATGGGATGGGAAAAAGCCTGCGGGGTTGGCAGGAATAAGTCAGGGAGGGAGGAAGTTAAGGATGAGGCATGAACAGAAAACAGTGATGGGATTGTTTTAGCTGGAGTGAAGGGTACACAAGCATAATGAGAAAGACGTTTCAGTGGTAGGGTTCTAACCTACAGGGCCTTAAATATCAGTTGTCATAGCTTAAGATATTGTTAAAATGGCTGGATTACTGCAAAAGACAGGGCAAACTAGGAGGAGGCATATATGCCCCTTGGCATGGAGCAAGAACTGCAAGGAAGTTCAGGCTAGCAGACAAGGCACTGGAAGATAGGTGCAGAACGTGACAAGTGGTCAACTAGGCAAGTAGTTGGTATTGGGAGGTGGGTAACAAGTCCCAAAGAAGGGAGATGCTGATACTAGGAAATCTAGGAACAGGTGGCACTGTAATCAGGAATAAAGCACTAAATCTGTCAGCACTTTGCAGATTCAGCTGCTAAGCTTGGGTTTACTGGCAAACTTCCAAGCTGTGGAAGGAGGGAAGAGCAAAATGGAAAGTGAGAAGCAGGGCCCCAGCCCCAGAGGGACCAGGCAGATTTCCAAGCTAGGAGTCACACCTGGAACACAGGACTGGACTAGAAGAATGGTTTGATGCTCCATTCCAGAGTGCTGAGCCCAAGGCCTTTTCATTTCCTTCTGTTTAAGGTTATTATGACTGCTCTTAGAGGTTGGGTCTACAGGTGGGAATGAAGAGGCCCACCTGTATGGAGGGGAAGATGTGGATACTGGTGATACAGGCAGGGTCCACTGCTGGCTAAACTTGTTGTTGTTAGGTGCCATCGAGTCGCTTCCGACTGATAGTGACCCTATGTATAACAGAACGAAACACTGCTCAGTCCTGTGTCATCCTCACAATGGTAGGTATGTTTGAGTCCTTTGTTGCAGCCACTGTGTCAATGCTTCTTATTGAGGGTCTTCCTCTTTTTCACTGACCCTCTGCTTTAGCATGATATCCTCCTCCAGTGACTGGTCCCTCCTAATGAGGTGTCCAAAGTGAGTGAGATGAAGTTTCATCATCCTTGCTTCTAAGGAGCGTTCCGGCTGTACTTTCTCCGAGACTGATTTGGTCATTCTTCTGGCAGAATATATTCAATATTCTTCACCAACACCATAATTCGAATGTGTTGATTCTTCTTTGATCTTCCTTTTTCATTGTCGAGCTTTCACATGTATATGAGGTGATAGAAAAGACTATGGCTTTAGTCAGGGGCAGCTTTTTGAGATTTTAAAGAGGTCTTTTGAAGCAGATTTGCCCAATGCTAAAGTCTTTAGCTTTATTTGGTAGGCAAAAAGAGGTAAATAAAAAATTTAAAGCAAGGGAGTGCTTTAATCAGAGCTGTATTTCAGGAAGATTAGTTTGATCCTAATGTGCAAAATGAATGAGAGATAAGTGTGTCTTTATTTTTTTTATTTTTTCCTAAAAAAAATTCTTACGTACATTGTTATGTGACCCTAATTGCTCTCCCCATACTGTGACAGCACACTCCTCCTTTCCACCCCTGATTCCCCATGTCCATTCAACTAGCTCCTAACCCTCTCTGCCTTCCCATCTCACCTCCAGACAGAAGCTGCCCATTTAGTCTCTTGTATCTACTTGAGCTAAGAGGCACACTCCTCACGAGTATCACTTTATGTCCCACAGTCCAGTCCAATCCCTGTCTGAAGAGTTGGCCTCATAAATTGTTTTAGTTCTGGGCTGAAAGAGAGTCCAGGGGCCATGCTTTCCCAGGTTCCTTCAGTCTCAGTCAGACCATTAAGTCTGGTCTTCTTACTAGAATTTGAGTTCTGTACCCCACCTTTTTCCTGCTCTGTCTGGGACTTTCTCTTGTGTTCCCTGTCAGGGCAGTCATTCGTGGTAGCTGGGCACCATCTAGTTCTTCTGAACTCAGGGTGATGAAGTCTGTGGTTTATGTGGCCCTTTCTGTCTCTTGGGCTAATACTTGCCTTGTGTCTTTGGTGTTCTTCATCCTCCTTTACTCCAGGTGGTTGAGACTAATTGATGCATCTTAGATGGCCGCTTGCAAGCTTTTAAGACCCCAGATGCCACTCACCAAAGTAGGATGAAGAACATTTTCTTAATAAGCTGTGTTATGCCAATTGACCTAGATGTCCCCTGGAAGCATGGTCCCCAGACCCCTACCCCTGCTACTCTGTCCCTCAAAGTGTTTGATTATATTCAGGAAACTTCTTAGCTTTTGGTTTAGTCCAGTTGTGCTGACTTCCCCTGTAGTGTGTGCCGTCCTTCCCATCACCTAAGATAATTCTTATCTACTATCTAGTTAGTAAATAACCCTCACCCTCCCTCCCCACCCTCATAACCATCAAAGAATGTTTTCTTCTGTGTTTAAATCTTTTCTTGAGTTCTTATAATAGTGGTCTTATATAATATTTGTCCTTCTGTGACAGACTAAATTCACTCAGCATAATGACTTCCAGATTCCTCCATGTTATAAGATGTTTCATGGCTTCATTGTTGTTCTTTATTGTTGTGTAGTATGCCATTGTGTGGATATACCATAATTTGTTTATCCATTCGTCCATTGATGGACACCTAGGTTGTTTCCATCTTTTTGCTATTGTGAACAGTGCTGCAGTGAACATGGGTGTACCTGTTTTTCCAGAATATATTCCAAGGAACGGGATTGCTGGATCGTATGGTACTTCTATTTCTAGCTTTTTAAGGAAGTGCCAAATCGATTTCCAAAGTGGTTGTACCATTTTACATTCCCAGCAATAGTGTATAAGTGTTCCAGTTTCTCCACGACCTCTCCAGCATTTATTATTTTGTGTTTTTTGGATTAATGCTAGCCTTGT
>NW_004443957.1:21097170-21103971 GCF_000243295.1 Trichechus manatus latirostris
CTCTTTTTTGAGTGTTGTTTGCTTGATACATTTTTTTTCCATCCTTTGAGTTTGTTTGTTTGTGTCTCTAAGTCTAAGGTGTGTCTCTTGTAGGCAGCATATAGACGGATCGTGTTTTTTTAATCCAATCTGCCACTCTCTGTCTCTTTATTGGTGCATTTAGTCCATTTACATTCAGTGTCATTATTGATAGGTATGAGTTTAGTGCTGTCATTTTGATGTCTTTTTTTGTATGTTGTTCATAATTTCTTTGTTCCACCTAATTTTCTGTACTGAGTCATTTTTCTTTATGTATTTTCTTTTCATCTTTTTCGTTGTTGTCGATTTTGTGTTTGCTGAGTCTTTAATTTTTAATAGTTTTTTATTTTGACTTGCAGGATTGTTAGTTTCCTTTGTGGCTATCTTAATATTTACCCCTATTTTGCTAAGTTTATACTGATCTTTTATTTCTTTATATCGCCTTGACTTTCTCTCCGTATGAAAAATCTATGTCTACATTTTTAAGTCCCTCTTTTTTGTTTTAATGTTGTCATCTTTTGCATTTTGACATGTTTCCCTGTTTTCAGTGTTTTAACTTTGATTTACTTTTGTGACTCCCCTATCTGGGTTGATATGTGGTTGCTCTGTCCTTTGTTCTAGTCTTGGGTTGTTATCTGATGTTACTGATTTTCTAACTGGAGGACTCCCTTTAGTATTTCTTGTAATTTTGGTTTGGTTTTTGCAAATTCCCTAACTTCTGTTTATCTGGAAATGCCCTAATTTTGCCATCATATTTGAGAAACAGTTTTGCTGGATATATAATTCTTGGCTGGCAGTTTTTTTCTTTCAAGGCTTTGTATATGTCATCCCATTGCCTTGTTGCCTACATGGTTTCTGCTGAGTAGTCTGAGCTTATTCTTATTGACTCGACTTTGTAGATAACTTTTTGCTTATCCCTAGCTGCTCTTAAAATTCTCTCTTTATCTTTGGTTTTGGTAAGTTTGGTTATAATATGTCTTAGTGACTTTCTTTTGGGATCTACCTGATGTGGGGTTCGATGAGCATCTTGGATAGATATCTTGTCATCTTTCACGATATCAGGGAGGTTTTCTGCCAACAAATCTTCAACAATTCTCTCTGTATTTTCTGTTATCCCTTGCTGTCTGGTACTCCAATCACTCATAGGTTATTCCTCTTGAGAGAGTCCCACATAATTCTTAGGGTTTTTTCATTTTTTAAAATCCTTTTATCTGATTTTTCCTCAACTAAGTTGGTGTCAAGTGCTTTATCGTCAATCTCACTAATTCTGACTTCCATTGCCTCAATTCTGCTCCTATGATTTTCTATTGAGTTGTCTAATTCTGAAATTTTTTTGTTAATCTTCTGGATTTTTGATTGCTGTCTCTCTATGGATTCTTGCAGCCTGTTAAATTTGTCATTATGCTCTTCTCTAATGTTTTTAATTTCCTCTATTGTGTGTTCTGCGTTTTGCTTAATTTCCTTCTTAATTTCTTGAAGAGTTCTGTATATTAGTCTTTTGCATTCTGCCTCCAGTAATTCCAAGAAATTTTCCTCTTCCGGAAAGTTTCTAGATTCTTTATTTTGGGAGCTTGCTGAAGCCATCATGGATTGCCTCTTTATGTGATTTGATACTGACTGTTGTCTCCGAGCCATCAATAAGTTATTATGTTTATTTATTTTATGTTTGCTTACTGTATCCTAGCTTCTTATTTTGTTTTAATATGCCGAATAGGCTGCTCGTGTGAGCTAGTTTGATTATTGGCACCTTTGAAGCTCTAATGTCCTGTCACCAGGTGGTTAGATATGTTACTAGGTATGTGAGCTCAGGAGTCCACCCATTCCTCATATATGGATTCAGCTCAGGTGCCCAGGCAGATAGCCACCAAGTGTGTGGTGTAGGCTCTCACTTACCGTCCTCGACAGGCATGGATGATTGGTATAGGCACAGGAATTTGGCTGCAGCTGGGGGATGCTCTCTGAGCAAAGCATGGGGCTGATGGCCACCCCTGAGTGTCCAGGAAGAAGGCATGTCCCTGTTCCCTAGAGCGTGTAGGTGGGTGGGTTTTTCAGCCAGACTATGAGCACCTAATGCTGTTGGCTGTAAGGACTGGGGGGCACCTCTTATTCATGGACCCCTATTGTAGGTGGCTAGGTGGTGTGGGTGGAGCCAGCAGTCTTCAGGCCCCTGATGTGGATAGGTGAGTACCCTGCTTAATGGGCAGAGTGGTGTCAAATGTCAAGAACCTGCCACTTCACAGCTGAAACAGTGGAAGTTAGAGTTCCGGTATATACCCTGTTGTAATGTGGTAAGGAGGGCCTACACTGTTGAAATGGGTCCACACAAGTCTATGCAGGGGGAAAGGCACTCAAAGTCTGTGGATCCCTTATGCCTGTGCCTAGGCAAAGGAGCTGTGCCTACCCTGGGTTCCTGGCTTAGGGGAGCCGGCAGTTTATTTTTTCCCGTTTGTTAATTTTTTCACTCTCCAAGGCAGGGAGAATGGCTCCGGGCATGTGATAGATCCTACTTCCCGCCCAGGGGACTCAGCAATTGCTGAAGCTGGTCCAGGACCCAGTGCAGAGCAGGGAGCAGAGAGGTAAATGGGAGAGAGGTATTTCCCTGAGGGGGGTGTTTTTGATCCCCGTAGTAAACCGTATGCAATTACTTATCTTTCGCTGATAAGGGCTGCTTCTCACTGTTCTGGGTGGCTGTGTAGACTTTCTGGCGCTGGGTCTCTCGCTGTGCAGAAATTGCACCTCCTGAGGAGTGCCGCTTGCCTGCCTTACCACTCCCCCCTGAGCTGCTGAGGCCTGAAGGGCTCAGGCTCTCACAGCGTCAGGTCTGGCAACTCCTCGCTGCTTCTGAACTGTCTCTCCCTCCCCTGCCACTCAGTCTGGTTCCTCAACTCTGCCTTTGATGTTCAGGGCCCCCAAATTGCCATAGATAATCGAATCACTTGTTTTTTCAGGTCTTTGTTGTAAGAAGGTCCACTGGAAGCATCTGAGTACTCCACCATCTTGGCCCCACCTCCTTTTAAAAGTCCCTAAGTGTGTCTTTACCTATAACTAATTTCTACCATTCTTCCTGAATACTTCTCCGATGTGTTCACTTCTCTCCATGACTCCTTCCAGTACTGTGACTTAAATAAACTATATTATTAAAATTTATTTCACCTGTTTCTTTTTTCTTTTTAATGTAGTGTCTAGAAAAGTTAAAATTACAGAAGTTGGCTTGCATTATATTTCTGTGGGACAGTGCTGCTCTACCACAGTCAGATCTTTTTAAAATCTTCTTGTGTAACTCCACTGTGTGATGTCCACTGGCCCAGGATAAAGTCCTTATTCCTTAGCCTTGCTCCCAAATGCTTCATAATCTGGCCCTTATCTCTCAACAGTGCTTCCATTGCACACATCCTTCACCCGTGTCAAACTGTTTTCCATTCTATCCAAGAACCTACTGTCTCCTCTTTGGCATCCATGTCTTTGTCAAGCTGTGCTTTCTCCTGAATGGAACATTTCTCCCATTGGTCACCTGCTGATTTTAAATCTCACCTACAGCCATCCCTGACTTCTTGACTCTGGACTAGGGGCCGTCCTTGATGCTAGGGGACCCACCCTGTGTCTGCTTCATTATAGCATTTCTCACATTCTTTGAAACTTTGTATTTACTTGTCTCTCTCCTCTAAAGGAGCCCTGGTGGTGCAAACAGTTAAGCACTCAGCTGCTAACTAACAGCTTGGTAGTTCGAACCCGCCCAGCAGCTCTGTGGGAGAAAGACCTGGTGATCTGCTTCTGTAAAGATTACAGCCTAGGAAACCCTATGGGGCAGTTCCACTCTGTGACATGGGGTCACTATGAGTTGAAATCGACTCAACCTCACCTAACAACAGCAACAACAACAACTCCTTCTCTGGACTGTAAGTTCTTTGAAAGCAGGGACTCTATAGTGATCCCACAGCATGCCTAGCACCTGAACAGTACCTGGGGCAAAACTGGTGTCCATGAAATCGTTTGCTGCCTGTGTGATGGTGTGAATCAGCCAATGGGGCAGGGTGCCAGGCAGTATGAACCTGAGCCACAGGAGACTGGCATTGGGAATGAAAAGGATAAGACACTATGATAGATCCAGCAAGGACATAAAGTGTTGTTGGCAACTGTGTGAATGCACCTCTAATTACTAATGGGTGTGAAGAACTAATGCACTTCATAAAGTGCCATAAATCTCAAAATTGTAAAAACAACAGCAAAGGTGAAAACAAACATGCTAAGAAGAAAAATGTATTCTCTTGAAAGTAGCATATCTGGAGTCAAAAGACTTGGATTCAAGACCTTGCCCAGCCCTTGTTACTGTCTTTGTAGTCTTGAGATTTCAGTTTCGTGGGCCATAAAATGGAGATGGTAATGATTGGGGGGTCGTTGTGAGGATTAAGTGAATTAATATGTGTAGAAGCACTTCAGAAACTGCAAAGTAACAGAAAATGTTAGTGATTACCATTACAAAAATATATACCAGCAAATGAGTGATAATCATGCTGTGGTGACTAAATTGTATATAATCCTATCCTACTCCCCCAAAATTTAAATCTCAAACAAACCACCCTAGCGCTGAGGAACATGGACAGTGGACACTGTACGTATCTCCATCAACATGACTCATGGGATGCCCTGGTGAGGGTGAGCAGGAAGTAGTGTTGATGGACTGGGTGGCCTCCTTCCCTCTGCCTGTGCTATGATGACCTCATGTTTGACCTCTATACTTTTGCTCACCCTTTTCCCTCTGCCTGAATGCTCACCTCTTTACTCCTGCCCTGCCTCCCTTAAACCACTCCCCCACCACCTTGAAATCCTATTCATACAAGTCTTCTTCAGGATGCCTTTAACTAGGTATGATTTCTCCTTTCTTTGAAGGCTCATACCATTTAGTACCTCTAAATGTGCTCCCCCCACCTCCCGAAAAAAAAAGAAGTCTCACTATCTGACCTTCTCTCTAGTCCCTGGTCAGGGACAGCACGAATACCTAAGTATTTCCAAGGTG
Organism: Trichechus manatus latirostris; assembly: GCF_000243295.1. Taxonomy (NCBI): domain Eukaryota; kingdom Metazoa; phylum Chordata; class Mammalia; order Sirenia; family Trichechidae; genus Trichechus; species Trichechus manatus. The sequence continues at coordinate 21,102,203 of NW_004443957.1, forward strand.
GGAACTGAAAGAGGCCTTTCCATCCTGCCTGTTTTCCTGTCCTCAGACATGTCAGACTCTCACCTGGGATGTGCTAGGATGGCTGTTCTAAGTGGAACAAACTTTAAGACCAGCATTCTAATTTGGAATGTAGAGTCAGGATAGTTCCATATGAGCCCACAATCACCCGTCCCTCTCACCTGCTCATTTAGTTCATTCCCTTTTAGGTTTAGGACCAGCATATTTAATTTAGTGCATTACACACAGAATGTGTTCTGTTAAAGTCATTACAATAGTTCACTTACCTGACCCTTGACAAAGGATTATTTGCAGGGTTATGGGATTACACAAAATAAAAACATACCTCATGTTTCTAAGGAAAATAGCATCTAATTGGTATTGTATACTACTAAGGTGAATTAATGACATATAAATAAATGTAGTTCAGATTAGCACTCAAGTGCTCAAAAAGTGAAGATACAGCACTATTTCTTTTCTCAGGAAAAATGCACAGTATCAATCCATTTGGCATGTTTTATGAATTAGTGGGCCATGCCCAGGACTTGATCTGGGATCCTTCTAACTCCTGGGCCTTTCCCCATTCTATTCCCTCTGCCTGGATTTTTCTGTCTCCCATCCCATCTCCCTTTTGAAGCCCTTCCCCTACTGCTGCTGATTAATTTCAACACACCTTTCAGATCTCATCTTAGAGATCATTTCTTTGGGGAAGACTTCCATTAATCCTCCAAGTCTACCCTTTATACCCCAATAGCAGTCTTTCTTTGCAGCCTTTTTCTCAGCATTTGTTATACTGTAATGTAAGTGCTCTGTTTCTCTCTCTAATCTGTTAGTACCAGAGGACATGTCTGTCTTGTTGAATGTTATTTCTGCAACGCTTAGCACAGTTCCTGGTATAAAGGGACACTCATTAAATACCCTTTGCATGAATTAATTAATATGTAAAGAAACCCCTTTCAGAGTCCGGAACAATTTCAGAATCCCTGATGGGTACACAGAGTAAATCTTGGGCTGTTGTGATCTAGCCTTTGGCTAGGTGAGTCTGCTACCTCTACTGATTTCTGCTCTATTTAACAGGTACATTAATCAGGGATATAGGTTTGGCTGCTTGTAACAGAGACTCAAATTTATAACAATTTAAACAAGAAGAAACTCAATTTCTCTCTCACAAAGAGACAGGCGGTTGAAGCCCAGTATGGCAGCTTTGTTCTATAATAGTCAGACCCAGGCTTTTTCTGTCTTGCTGCGCTCTCATCCTAGGATGATGCCTTTGTCCACATGGCTAAGGGGCTGAATGCCACATCCCTAATCAAGGCAGCAGGATGGAGGAATGGAGGAAGAAAGGCAATCTCCTTCTTTTAAGAGCACAACCTAGATGTTGTAGTCATTACTTCCTTTCATATCCCATTGGCCAGAACAGTTACCCAACTCAACATTGTTGTTAGGTGCCGTTGAGTCAGTTCCAGCCCATAGCGACCCTGTGTACAACAAAACGGGACACTGCCAGGTCCTGCACCATCCTCACAATCGTTATGCTTTAGCTCATTGTTGCAGCCAGTGTGTCAATCCATCTGGTGGAGAGTCTTCCTCTTTTTTGCTGACCCTCCCCTTTACCAAGCATGATGTCCTTCTCCAGGGACTGATCCCTCCTGATAACATGTTCAAAGTATGTGAGATGGGGTCTTGCCATCCTTGCTTCTAAGGAGCATTCTGGTTGTACTTCTTCCAAGACAGATTTGTTCGTTCTTTTGGCAGTCCATGGTATATTCAAT
>NW_004443957.1:21104071-21176272 GCF_000243295.1 Trichechus manatus latirostris
TCCTCTTTTTCGCTGACCCTCTACTTTACCAAACATGATGTCCTTCTCCAGGGACTTATCCCTTCTGGTAACATGTCCAAAGTATGTGAGATATAGTCTCACCATCCTTGATTCTAAGGAGCATTCTGGTTGTACTTCTTCCAAGACAGATTTGTTCGTTCTTTTGGCAGTCCATGGTATATTCAATATTCTTTCCCAACACCACAATTCAAAAACGTCAGTTCTTTTTTGGTCTGCCCAACTCAATGGAGGGTAGGAAATGTAGTCTTTAGCTAGGTAGCCACGTGCTCAACTAAAAATTCTATTTCTGTGGGAGAAAGAGAAGGAATATTAGGAGACAGGTAGAAGTTTCTGCCACAGCACAATTCTAGGAGTTTCAATTTTATTCTGGAATCCTTGGAGCCTACACCCAAAGTGAATTTAATTTCTTTATCCTCATGGTTATGGGGTTTATTAGGAAAATAACAGGTTACAATTCAGGTTTAGGAATGCTCAGGATATAGTTCTTTGATCAGGACAGCCTCTTTTCAGCCATGCCTGCAGACACGCCTCTCTCTGGCCCCTGGGCCTCTGTCCTCAGGCAAGTGTTACAAAGCTCTTTTAGCTCTGCCAATAAGTGCCCCAACGTACCCCATTCCACCAGTAAGCCTTAGCCCAAATGTGCTCAGCTCTAGCTCTGTGGGTTGGCAAACTTAGCTCCACCAAATGCGTGGAGACAGCCTATTCTGCCAGCAAGCCTCCTGCCTGAAAGCACTCAGCTTTCTTGCTCCGTGGGCTGGGAAGCCCACTGTGGCATCTCCTGCTGGTCTTCTGTCGGTTTCATGTCAGTCTCCTGCCTCTGCTGCTGCCATTTCTCTGCCGCCACTTCTCGCTGTCTTCGGTGTTACAGCTTTCTCTCTGTCAGTCTCCTGGTTCCAGGAGCTTCTCAGTGCTGGGATCCCAGGTCCAAAGGACACGCTTCACTCCTGGCTCTTCTTTCTTGGTGGTGTTGTAATCCTCCCTTTCCACCTGTGGGATAACTTATCTTAAGCCTAGCCAGATGGCGAAACTGATCAATCCCCTCGTTAGGGTTCGATGTACCTTATTTGCATGGCCCCACCCCCACAAGGGTGCCATGCACCTTATTTACATTATTAGCAAGCTATCCAATCCCTTGGTGGGCCACAAGCACCTCATTTGCATAGTACCACCCAGTCATTTGGTGGAAGTTACAAAACCATGGTGAGAAAGGCCATATAAAAGCGATCCATTGCACTGCAGGCCACCCCTTGGCTTTTCTAGCCATGGTTCTTTCATACTTGGAGGATAACTTCCCCCTCCCAATCATTTTACTAGTCCAAAGCAGTCATTAACAATTAGTCTTTCAGTAGGACAAAGAGTCCTCAGGGTGAGGTTACTTAGGTACCAACTTTTCAGGTCCACTACAGGTCATCTTGGCTTCACCCTTTCTGTTGTCTGATAAAATTTAACTGAAAGAAGATTATTCCCTTGCTGTGAGCCTCACGACGTATCAGCATAGCAAAACCTTTAGGTTTGGCCACTGTACTCCAGTCCAGCAGTGTCTCCCCATTAGTCTATTCTTTCACAGTTACAGTTTTTACAATCACAATTAACCCTGTTAACAATCAACACTCACAGCTAAATCATATAATTCTATCAGCATCTTCCCCCACCCTCTCTTCCCCAGACTCATCAGGAAAAGAAGAATCTATTCAGTGGGGAGCCTCCCTTGTCCACCTCATTTTGAGTGTAAACACAACCACAGAAGTGTGTAATCCAGCCACTTCATGCCTTTATCTCCTCCCATTTTAGATGTGTGTTTGTGTTAGGTGCAGTCGAGTTGGTTCTGACTCAGAGTGACCCTGTGTATAACAGAACGAAACACTGCCCAGTCCTGAACCATCTTCACAGCTGTTGCTATGTTTGAGACCATTGTTGCATCTACTATGTCAATCCATCTCATTGAGGGTCTTCCTCTTTTTTGCTGACCCTTTTCTTTACCAAGCGTGTTGCCCTTCTCTAGGGATTTTTGGACACGTCCAAAGTACATGGCAGCCCTGGTGGCATAGTGGTTAAGAGCTCAGCTGCTAACTAAAAGGTCAGCAGTTCAAATACACCAGCCACTTCTTGGAAACCCTATGGGGCAGTTCTGCTCTGTCCTATAGGGTCGCTATGAGTCAGAATCGACTCAACAGCACCTAACAACAACAACAAAGTATGTGAGATGAAGTCTTGCCATCTTCTCTTCTAAGGAGCATTCTGGCTGTATTTCTTCCAAGATAGATTTGTTCATTCTTCTGGCAGTCTATGGTATATTCAATATTTTTCGCCAACACCATTTTAGATAGCCAGTGTTTAAATTGCCTGTCCCTATCAAACCAATACTCTGAGGAGACAAGTGTGTTCTTTGGTCTTAAAGAATCTTCTGTTCTAGTTAGAACTTTGAGCATCTGCATCCGAAAGCAAAGTCCAGTCCAGAGCAAGCCATCAATTTGCAGCAATGTACACCAGCTCATGATATCAAACATCTTTCTTTTCATTCCATTGGGTTCTTATCAGCTCATCCCTAGCCCCCATGGGCTAGGTCAACAAGAACCACCTGTAGGCTCAGGCGTGCACTTCAGACCAGCAGCCCTTTTTCTCTCTCTCTCTCTTATCCCTAGCCTCCATGGGCTAGGTCAGTGGATGCCAGTGGAACATGTCCAAATTCAGCCTGTCTTTTTATTGCTGTGCTTCTCCCACCTGCACTCATTGAGTGGACCCAGGTGGTCACCGCAAGCCAGCATACCAAGCTGTCTACTCACTGGCTGGAAAGGGATTCTTCTCTTGTGCATTGACTTCTACCTTAAGGCATCCAACAACAGCAAACCCACTTGTTCAAAATTGAAAAAGCAAAACAGTAATTTTTTTTATCTCTGCAGGTCTTTCCTTCAAATGCAAATCTCCTGTTCTCTCAGCAGTTCTGGGTGGGTCTGCATGTCTTTTCAAATGCAAATTTCCTGACTCTGAAGGTTAGGGTGGGACCCAGGTATACACAGGGCTACTGCATGCTCAGCATTTCTCAAGCTGAAAGAACTAAAGAAAAAATTCAAGCCTCAAGTTGCAATATTGAAGGATTCTATGAGGAAAATATTAAATGATGCAGGAAGCATCAAAAGAAGATGGAAGGAATACAGAGTCACTATACCAAGAAGAATTGGTCAATGTTCAGCCATTTCAGAAAATAGCATATGATCAGGAACCGATGGTACTGAAGGAAGAGGTCCAAGCTGCAATGAAGGCATTGGTGAAAAACAAGGCTCCAGGAATTGACAGAATACCAATTGAGATATTTAAACAAATGGATGCAGTGCTGGAAGGGCTCACTCATTTATGCCACAAAATTTGAAAGACAGCTATGTGGCCAACCAACTGGAAGAAATCCATATTTATGTCTCTTCCAAAGAAAGATAAGCCAGCAGAATGTGGAAATTATTGAGCAATATCATTAATATCACATGCAAGTAAAATTTTGCTGAAGATCATTCAAAAGCGGTTGCAGCACTACATCGACAGGGAATTGCCAAAAATTCAAGCTGGATTCAGAAAAGGAGTGGAATGAGGGATATCATTGCTGATGTCAGATGGATCCTGGGTGAAAGTGGAGAATACCAGAAAGAGGTTTACCTGTGTTTTATTGACTGCAAAGGCATTCGACTATGTGGATCATAACAAATTATGGATAACATTGCAAAAATGGGAATTCCGGAACACTTAAATTGTGCTCATGAGGAAGCTGTACATAGATCAAGAGTCAGTTATTCGAACAGAACAAGGGGATACTGTGTGGTTTAAAGTCAGGAAAGGTGTGTGTTAGGGTTGTATCCTTTCACCATACTTATTCAATCTGTATGCTGAGCAAATAATCCAAAAAGCTGGACAATATGAAGAACGGGGCATCAGGATTGGAGGAAGACTCATTAACAACCTGCACACAATCTTGCTTGCTGAAAGTGAAGAGGACTTGAAGCACTTACTGATGAAGATCAAAGACCACACCTCAACATAAAGAAAATTTAAAAAATCCTCACAACTGGACCAATAAGCAACATCATGATAAACAGAGAAAAGATTGAAGTTGTTAAGGATTTCATTTTACTTGGATCCACAATTAACACCCATGGAAGCAGCAGTCAAGAAATCAAAAGATGCATTGCACTGGGCAAATGTGCTGCAAAAAATCTTTTTAAAGTATTAAAAAGCAAAGATGTCACCTTGTGGACTAAGGTGCTCCTTGCCCGAGCCATGGTGTTTTTAATCGCTTCATATACATGCGAAAGCTGGACAATGAGTAAGGAAGATGGGAGAAGAATCGATGGCTTTGAATAGGACTCAGTGGCACCTAACAACAACAAGGTAGAAGAAACAGTCAATATCCACAGTACATTCAAATAAACACATAACCCTTTTAAGAATTCCGGTTTTATCTCTCTTCTCCACCCCTTGACTAGCTTCCCATTCATATGCATATGGCCTCTGGCTAAGTAGATCCAGAAAACCCTGGCCCCTGCCAATCATCCCATTTAATCAACCCGGTTTTTGCCCCAGGCCACTCAAATGGGACTTTTCTCTCAGCTGCAAAATAACATCTTACTTTCCTTTCAGCCATTACAGGTAACAACCAGCAAATTAACCATCTAAGAATCAAAAGTTTCACTTCCCACCCCCTTTGTTCTTTCTTTTACAGAGTCCCATGCTTCCACGAGTCTGGAGCCATTGCAACAAATCCTGTTCCTGATGCCAACTGTAAAAATGGCCGGCAGTAGCATCTGACCTCCTCCTCTAACTTCACAAGGGGGAAGGAGAATCAACATCAACAGCCCAAGGCTGATTCCTATGAGGCAGAGATCAGTCATTCCTCCACCCTCCAACCTTCTTACCAATTCTAACACAAGCTGTCCTCCCATGCACTCTCCACTTCTGTGCTGGGTTGGATAATTCCTTGTAATGGCCACACAGAACTCAGGAATGCTCAGGGTACAGTTCTTCAATCAGGACGGCCTCTTCTCAGCCGTGCCTGCAGGCACACTTCTCTCTGGCTCCTTGGTCTCTCCCTTGCTTGGACAAGTGTTACAAAGCTCTTTTAGCTCCACTGATAAGTGCCCTGAGGCACCCTACTCCGCCAGTAAGCCTCAGCCTGCAGGAACTCAGCTCTAGCTCCCTGGGCAAACCTATTTCCACCATGTCCTCAGAGGCACCCTACTCCACAGCAAGCCTCCTGCCTGAAGGCACTCAGTTTTCTACCACTGTGGGCTGGGAAGCCCGCTGTGTCGTCTCCTGCAGGTCTTCTGTTGATTTCATGTCCATCTCCTACCTCCGCTTCTGTCCATCTTTGGTGTTGCAGATCTCCCCCCCCGCCCCGGCTGGTTCCAGGAGCTTCTCAGCACAGGGATCCCAGGTGCAAAGGATGCGCTCCACTCTTGGCTCTTCTTTCTTGGAGGTGTTGAGATCCTCCTTAATTTAATTTCTTTTAGGTACCGAGAACTGATTCCAGGACCTTCTGGAACTTCCAGGGCAGCTTGAGTCTGGTGTAGATTTATGGAACTTATCAAATTGACATGTTCCTCACTGTATGCCTAATCCCCATTTCACCCTCAAGCCTTCTTAGCTGAGGAGGACCAAAAAATTAGCCCAGGTTGGGCATGTAGTGCCAAGAATGCCAGCCAGTCCTCATGCTAAGGTTACGCACCCTTCACCCAAGGATTGTATGGTTTCCTGAGGCAAAGGACACGCTATCCACACAACTGGGCATCCTGGCAAGTTATAGGAGAGAAATTCCTTTGAACAAGGCTAAATATATTACCTATTTGGCAATAAGAACAAGTATATTACCCATTTGGCTATAGAGTTGCCACATAGTTTACGATTACACTGTCATTTCTTTACATTGCCTTTCTATTGGGTTTATGCCATATGCTTGAAGGAAATCATTGGCTTTTATGACTAAGGTTTGTGATGAGGGCCAAAGAAACTTTTTCTTTTTTCCATTCTACTCTATCAATTCTCTCCTCCCACAACCCACGCGCTGACACAGGCAAACACACACGCTCTCTGTCTCCTTATCCCCAGAGAAAAGGAGAGAGGAAAAGGGCAGAAAAACCACAGTAGAGGCAGGGGTTGTGTACAGCTTTCAAGAGTAGCAGCTGTTCACACTCTAGAAGAAGCTGAATAAACCAAGGCAACTACTACTCCTGTTCCCCCGCCCCCAAACTAAATACATTTTCATTGTAGAGACCTCACTTCATGTCTTAGACAAAACAGGATCAGCATGGGTCAGTATAAGTTGACTCTGCCAATTTAACAGGAAAGTAACAAGAACCAAAAGTCTGTCTAAATTTGTTCCTGGCAAAGGCAATATGTGGGATATTCTCTGATTTTTAAAAAGACATTATCTCATTGATACACAATCCACAGTCGACTCTCTGAAGTGGTGAAATTCACTTTTCTGTGTGTTTTTGTGTGTCTCTGTGAGTGGTTATCGTATTTTTGCAGAATTTTGGTTAATTATTATTAAATTTACACCTCCATATATGTTTTTCTTTTCTTTCTACCTTCTCAAAAGTTCTCCTTTAAGGCAGAAACTTTCCATTCTTGGTTTCATCCAAAAGACAAATATTTCTGGGAAAACACTGAGTTTAAGCTATTCAGCAATTCTGGTGTTATGTAACTGACCACACTAAGACTTTCAATTAACTTTGGTTACATTTTGTTGAAGAGTGCATGGAATAGAATAACTGCTGATAATCTTTTAAATTTTTTTATGTTTTTAAACAGTGAAAACCCTCTTAAACTGTATGCATTGTCTTGGGATAATGGTAGAAGATAAATTTCTTATCATTTGAAGTATTTTTAAGTCTACTGATTGTATTCCACGATTGATTCTAGTGTGTTTGACTTTGAGAACTTTTAATTGCAATGAGCTTCCTTTCAGCATTGGTTACCAAAACTAATGAAAACTCATAACTCAGCCCCTCCATGTTCTTTCTCTCTTGCTCTTTTCTCTGGTTATTTTTGTTTTGTCTTCAATTGTGGGTATATCTTGAGACTATTTAGACTTTGCTTCTCTTCCACTTAGGAGTTATGTGAATTCATGGTTTTAGACAACTTCTTACATATGGATTAGTTGAAAACTTCTTTCTTGATTTCTAGTCTTTATCTTTCCTTCCTGTCACTCTTCAATATCTCCATTTTCTATCTCCCAAACAGTGAGAATTTTTTTTTTTCTCAAAGGAGAAAGCCCTTCCCATTTTTCTCTTTGTTGTCATGTCCCTACCACCATCCAGTGCCCCAGCCTTAAAACCTTGCAAATTTTTTTTTTTGCTTTCTCCTGTCATATACTTGCAACATGCTGCCTATCAAGTTGCAACATCTATTCCCCCTTAATGTCACTAAGATTTATTTCTTTATTTCAAAACCTTTATCTTATCTGTCTGTAGGCATTAATTATTTGGCACTTATATTACTGTAATAGCATCCTATTAGATGGCTCTATCTCTATCCTTTTCACCCTCTAAGCTAACCTGTGGACAAGTTTTAGAATCATCTTGCAAACGCTGTGTTTTGTCATTTCGATTTTCTTTTTAAGTATAAACTCAAGAATCTCGAACTACAGTCTATTTTATTTGAACCTCATTTCCCTGGACTATGGGCTACTGCTCCAACGAGATATCATCTCTTAACATCTCCTATGAATTTCCATTGTCTCCTCTGGAAGACCTCTCTCCCTTTCTCCCAATCCGTGTTTCTCTTTTTGTCTTGAAGGTAGTTGTTAACACTGCTTTAATAAAAACTATAATTATTGGAGGTCCTTTAAGAGTGAGTACCACCTGATCAGTTTCCTCAGTGTCTTCTCAATGCTACATGCTCTGTGTGCCCCCTCTATACATCTACACTTGCTGAGCTGTGGCTTTGTAAATCATGTTTCATTTGGCCTCGTTTATGTCCTTTCTCTGATTCTAGAGTGTAAGAGACAATCTCCAAGATTTATTTATATCACTCCAAACAATTACTAAGCCCTTACCGAACTTACAGCATGACATTCATCTATCTCTCCATCCATCAGTCCATCAGTCTAACAGATGTGCTAGGCACTGCATGAGCAGCTAGAATACAATAGTGAGAAAAAATGGACATTACCCTGCCTTCATGAAGTTTACAGTCTAAAGAGGGAAATAGACATTTATCAAATAATCATACAATTAAATGTAAAATTACAACTGTGATAGAGCTACAAAGAGAAGCATGATGCCATGAGAGCACATAAGAGGGGGATTTAACCCAGGTGGGAGAGGGAGAGAGGGAGGGATGTTTCAGGAGAACCACATATACAAGGACTCTGTGACAGAAGGGAGCCAGATATGTTCAAGACATGGAAAGAAGACCCGGGTGGCTGGAGCCCAGAGTGAAGTGGAAGGAAGCTAGAAAGGTAGGCAGGGGCTAAGTTGGACAAGGTGGTACAGGATATGGAAGGATTTAGGTTTTTATCGTTGAGAATGGGGAGCCGCTGGAAAGACTGAAGTATAGGAGAGAGGTGGTATGCCCAGATTTGTGATTTAAAAAGGTCACTCTGGCAACTGTGGAGAGTGGATTGGGTAGGCAAGAATACCAAACACAATATTATCGTTCCATGCCAGCTAGTAACTCAGTAAATGTTGCTCGTCGACTCAACATTTTGTGGGGCCTACAGTTCTTGCTGTGATCTCTCTATAATGGAGTTTTAGTTTCAAGCTGCAAAATCTTGAGCTACCCAGGATATGGAGATAATTTGAATTTTAATATAGTCAACCTCCTGTAGCTTTTGCAACTCATTGACCTGACATATAATAACAATAATAGACAACATTAATTGAATATTAACCATGGTGCTGGATACTGTGCTAAAGGCTTCATGTGGATTATCTCATTTATTTCTTACTATGAGCCAATGAGGAAGATGCTCATAACCCTACTTTTTTTTAATAGGTAGAGAGGTTAAAGACCTTGCCCAGGTAGAAGTGGTGGATCTAGAACTCAAATTTATGTGTTTCTAACTGTGGAGACCTCACCCTTAGCCACTATGTTATAGCAGTTCTAGTTTAGTTGGGTTTTTCAGTACCATTTCAATACAGTTTTTGTAGAAAACGGAGGTTCCTTTAGCCCTTAAAAAAGATGATTTGGCTAATTGCCCAGTTAACTCCTTTCAGAATATTGGTTAAAGCCCTTCATGGCACTTTGCAGAGTGTTTTCTTATATATCACACAGACCTGGCATTATCTCTGAGTTGCTTGTTGTATGTTTTGTCTTTTCAACATGTGAACAAATTTCTGGCTGTCTTTTTTTTACAGAAATCTATAATTAGTTTGAGGTAATAATGTTCATTAGCTCAAGTTACAAATAGTATTCCAGTACCCCACTTCCTCCTCAGAACAGCATCATCAACAATTACTAGTAACCTCCAACAATTAGTAAACTATTAGATTGGAAAAGGTTTGCTATTATGTCTGGAGAAGCCCTCTGCTTTTGACCTGCCATTTGTTGAGTGGTATTTGTTTATGTTTCTTCTGTTTTCATGTTCTACCCCCTAGGCAGCCTCTTCTTATCTCATTTAACCCTTATGATAAGCCTGACAGGAAGGCTGTGAGAAGTGAAGGTCAGACTCTGGGTTGGCAAGTCATCTAGAGAGGAGATTCAAATGCTGGCTTTCAGATGCCGAAAATCTTGTCCCAACATTTACCCAGACACATAAATATTACTCCATGTTACCCTACATACCTAGGTTCTCTACTCTGGCATAATTTTTCTGTATTTCACTTCTTCTTGCAGCCAGAGTGGTAAATAAAATCTAGGAAAGTGAGGTATCATAGAAGCCAGTGAGTGAATGAATGAATGAATGAATGAATGGAGTATACAAACTATATATTTCCACCTCTAGATAGATACTCTGAAAGAATCTGCACAACAGCTGCTTATGCTTGCTCTTATCAGCCCTCATTTTGTCGGTGATAGTGAAACTGTAAAGTGAGAGAATTTTTTCCCTTCCAGTATGGAATTCTTCCATATCTCTTTCTTGTTATATCCTAGGTCCCTTCTATTGTTATACCGTCAGTGACCACCAAATATGGCAACATAAAACTGTTCCTAGCAACATCCTAATGCTTTAAGTATAGATCTTTTCTGATCCTTTTTAAAAAACTTGACTTGTCCTTCTGTCAGCACCATGCTAGGTCATGAGCAGGATCATCTGGTAAATACAATATAGTTATAAAAGGCTTAATGGTTACACCTCCTACATATTGACCAGCAGTTCTTTAACCCACAGGTATGAATAATAAGGTAATAACTGATTGAGAAGCCTGCAGGTGAAACAGTTTTAAGTAAATATATTAAGAAATTGTAAACCAGAACACTTGGTTGCTCTATCAAGTATAAAACCAGCCTTTTTTTTTTTTGCGGATCAGCCTTTGGACAAAATCACACGCAACATTAGGTATAAATACAAACAGCTATTATTGGAAAACCTCTTGAAATTTTAATGTAATTCAATGAGAAGACATCATTTCCGATTTATCCACATTGCATACATATACAACTTTTCAGTGTATCCGGGTAAATAGTTCGGGAGAAAGTACAATAATGAGGGAACCAAAGTTTTTCTGATCACGTATCACGTGCTAGATGATTTGCGTATATTATTTCATTTAATCCTCATTCAAATGCTACAAGGTAGACGTGTCCTATTTTACAGATGAGGAAATTAAGGCTCAGGGAAGTAGCACCGAAGTTCACTTTTACTATTAACGTGCATTTGAAGCCTGTTCTTTTCCCATTGCATACCAGATGGCCAACCAGGGAATTGGTGGAGTAGGGAGGAAGGGGAAGAGATCTAAAACCTGAGTAGGACCTAGTGAGTTATAGGCTGCCCTGTTCAGGAAGGCTTCCTAGGAGTGGTGAGGTTAAAAAAACTGTTTGAAGAAGAGATTTTTCAATAATCCCCAAATTTAGAGCCAAAAATCAGGTTAAAGTGGTGGTAAAATTAATCTTAAGTTGCTTAACTGTCCTCAGGTACATGTGGTAAGTCTTCAAGAGGGCATGGGCCCTCTGGAGCGGGCCTCGGGGCTGTGAGGCTGGCTTAAGAATCAAAGAGGTAGGGCCTCCACAGGTTTTTCTTTTGCTCCTGGGGACACTGCCCAGGGGATCACAGAAGGGTCTTGTCTATGTGCCTTGCTTTTTTTAATTACAGAAACAACCGCTTAAGTTTGATAAAAAGAGCATACCCTTTCCACACAGTCACTGAGCCCAGTAGGTTCTGGTTGTATGAGGGAGACCTGACTGAATGACTTGAAGATATTCTTAAGTGTCCAAAAGATCCCTTTATTTCCCTTGTTCTCCCACTGTCATTCTTTATTCTGCTCTTCTGGGAGCATCAATATATTTGATTCTCTAACTATGCAGTCCAGGATGTATTTATTATTAACCAAAACTTTGCCTTATGCTTTAGCATGGCAATTAGTGGGAGGCTTTTTTCTTTTTTTTTTTTCTTTTTTAATTTAAAGGTGATTAATTTAGGGGTGATAACCAAAAGGGTGGCAGTTCGAATCCACCAGCTGCTCCTTGGAAACCCAATGGGGCAGTTCTACTCTGTCCTATAGGGTCGCTATGAGTCGGAATCAACTCGATGGCAACAGATTTAGGGGAGAATGGTAAAAAAGACGTGAACGTTAAATGTTTTTATAGTTGACACGGAATTTTGGCATGTGCCAAGTTTGGTTACGTTATCACCTGGTATCTCTTTTACTGTTGATTTTTAAAACTGGATCTAAAAAATGTAATAATCTTGTGTCCTGATAGCAGATCCGTCCGTTATGATAGGCTCCCTTCCTGCCAGTCTCCTCATGAATGGCTTTTCCATGTAATTATTATCCCACCGTGTTGCTACAGTCCAGAAAGCTCAGCCCAAGGTGGCTGGTCATAAAGACTCACAGAACTTCGAGGGCCACAGACCGCCCACTTTCAACGAGGTCTGTCAGTCCCAGCAAACCGCTTTCCTGCTTTTGCCCCGGCCTTTTTCCACCCACAATGGCCAGTTACCGGATGGATGAGCCTTGTCATGATGGGTGGTAGAAAGAAGTCCAGAGCCATTTCCTGTCGGCAGTGTGCTGATATAGGACAGGGTACAGCCCCCGGGCATGGTTTCTGGAATATCCGAGTATCCTCTCACCATTTCTTTTTTGTCCTAATGAAAAAGTTCCTGGCTTCTACTATTGCTGTTCCACATTGTTGGCGTCTCATTGGGGTTGCTCTGATATAATTATTCTAAGTTCAATAGATAATAGGCAGATAATAGAAGTTTTTCCGAAACTCTCCTCCCATCCTTTTTGCACTCCCCCCTTTGTTTCAGCAAAGGAAGGAAAAGACACACACATATCCCCTGTGCCACACACAGTTCTATTTTGGCACTGGTGAACAGCAGGCAAACACGATAAAGTCGAAAGGGTTGTTTCCAGATCACCTTCAGGGCTGGAGAAATTATTTCACGCCAACTTGATATATGGAATTTAAGAAAGAGAGGGCTCACAAGCACAAACAGGAAAGCCTTACATCACGGAGTAGCGTGGGGAGGAGTCTGCTGCGCCCTCGCTCGCTCGCTGCGCTCCCTTTGTGGCCCGAGTCGCGCGCACCCGCGGCGGCGGCGGCAGCGGCGGCGGAGTCAGCGCAGCGCGTGTCTGTGCGCGGCGGCCGGGAGGGACCGTGGGCAACAGGCGCCGCAGGGGTGAGCCGAGCAGAGACTACGTTTGCCTTGGAGCAGGACGCATCATGCTGCGTTCACATACCGAAGAGAAAACTGAGAATGAAATTGCTTTGGGAAGCTAAAATGGTAACGAGAACTCCCTGACTTCTCCCGAGGCTTTTCTGGTGGGGAATCTTCTCCCGCTCTCACTGGGAGTGTTTTGGACTCACTAGGAGTGACCGGAGCAATCCGATCCTATACTTGTGAGCTAAAGCTTTCTCACTTTGCTTTGTATGCCTCACTCTCTGCGTGTCTTGTCCATTTAAACGGTACTTACTTTCTCAGTAATTGCCTTTAGTGTTTGAGGCAGATGCATGTCAGGAAAGGAAAACTTTTAAGGAAAAAACTGTTCGTGTGGGTGAACCGCGGAGCGCTTCTGCGTCCCAGCGGCTCTTTAACACAGACCTTAGGTTTAGCTGGGGACAGGGAAAAGCAGGGGGTCGCTGCACAGATTTTAGTTGAAGCTACATGTTGAAGTGTTGCTTATTCTGCGCTTGCCAAATTATTTTACGGAAACAAAACTTTCCACCCCCACTAATTTTTGGGTTCCAACACAGTAAGGGGAGAAAAAGACATTCAAAGTATTTCACTTCCCAAGGAGTGAGGACTCTTGGCATTTTAAACACTTGCTTGTGCCTGAGTTAAAAATGTAGTTTGCTCAAACAACTGAGCCATTTATAAACAGTACAAACTTTTTTCGACAAATGAATTATTTTTCCTTTCATGGGGGAGGGGAGTTAATCAAGAGCAAACCACTGTTTCTTTAATAAAAAGAAAAAAGAAAAACTTAGAAAAAAAAAACTAAATATGTGAGCAAGTCTAGGAAAAATAAATGGAAAAGTCCGAGGGTCCTGATACCACAGGAAAGAGATGTGGGCCAAGTAAATCTCAGCGTTCCCTCTATTTCAATGTGTCTTATATTGCTCTGATTGTAATATTTATTTTGAACAGCCCATCTTTGGCCCTGAGTGCTGTTGCAAGCAGCAAAGCAGCTGGGATAGATTGTGGTTAGCAAGAGGGGGGGAAAAACCCAACTTTTTCTTTCTCTTTATCCCATCCCTGGCAGAGCTCGATTCAGGACTGGGGTGAAGAGGTAGAGGAAGGAGCTGTTTACCATGTCACCCTCAAAAGAGTCCAGATTCAACAGGCTGCCAATAAAGGAGCAAGATGGCTAGGGGTGAGTAATGCTGGAGAGACTGCTCGTGAACTTTGGAGTTCCACTGTCTGTTGTTCTGTGAATATCATTATTACTTAGCAGAGGCAGGCTTTTTTTTCCCCTTTTCCTTTTGGTCTTAAAAAGGAAACTGCTGATGACCAAGTGTTTGCTCTAGCCTGTACAGGTCTGTTTTTGTACTTGATGTTTTCCAAAACATCTTCCCTACGTTTGTCAATAATTCAGAACCTCTTAGAAACATCTTGAGGTATCTGGCAAATAGATTGCAGTGCAGTGGCAGAAAGTGACCCACAAAGTAGCAGAGCTGGAGAGCAACACTCTACTAGACAAGAGCCATAAGCAACTTTGCCCAGATGGCCCCATTTGTCTCTCTGCTCACCCCCCATTTATGCTGATAGCCCCTCTCCTGCTCTTGTACTTCTGACAAGTTCCCAGAATGCCCAGGGGACAGACCATACCAAATGACTCACTTTGAGGGGTGGCAAATTTTGCGTTGTTATCTCCTTTCTACAGCCTGGGAGGAGGCAAATGCATGTTTAGTTCCCCTATCTTCCTGTGCAGAGCGCTGGACTTTTGGAGAAGCACTGATTTTGTAAGCAAGACTCTTTTCCACTGAGACTGTAAAATATTGGGTGAGTCATGTGAGTTCTTAGTTATTGCCTAGTGAATCCTTCAGCACATCCCAAATAAAGGGCATGTGAGAAATTGAAAGTTCAGTGACAGGATCACTGCTTGGGCAAACATCAGCATGTGGAAGAAGGAAGCAGCTCTTGTTACGGAGAGAGAGGTGATCCAGAGAGAGAGGTGTGAGAGGTGACACAGAAAGCCTTGAGAAGGGAAATAATATAGGCTGGCTTCTCTACATGGTAAACTTGGTGGAATAGAGGGGATGAGGTGTGGTTTCACCTGGCCTTATTCAACGTATACTTCACAGGTGATAGGCTTGAGAGAGCACTGAAGATGATGCATTAGCATCCCATTTTTATTGACTTTGGCTTCAGAAAATTCAGAATATTTTGAACAGCATTCAAACATGAAGTGTAAAGGAGGAGGGGAAACAAAACTGCCCAGAGCCTTGTGTCAATATGAGGGAACGTGTGACTTGGAAATCCCAGTGTGTAAGGCAGGGCGGCCAGCAGTCATTCCCTCTGCCACAGGACTGCTAACACAGGCATTCATTGCTTTGGGTCTCCCCAGCTGCTTCAGCTCAGGGCTTTCCTGCTACTGTACTTTGGGCTGAGGTACCACCCACTAGGAGCAGTAAACTGTTAGTGACATCTGCAGCAGTGGCCCGGAAAGGTATGAACCTTTCCAGTGAAAACTAGAGATGTTTGCTTATCTAGTAGGTGCCTTACCTAGAATGTAATGTGAAAATGAATCATGTGTATTACAGCAGACTTGACAGGAAAAGGAGAGCTAGAGTTCTGACAAGTCATCACTTTGTTTATGGTGGTTGTGTATCTATGCACTTTATTTAATGTGGTATTGATGTGGTTTGGCCACTCTGGCTATTTTCAGAATGATTCACAAGTTCTGTACCATTTCAACTGCCTTTGAAAAAGGTCATTACATTTTCTGGTGCTGGGTTATTCCTCTCTTTTAGTGTTTAGCCAAATACAATAGCAACAAGTGAGTAAATCATGGAAAAATGGAGGCGCTAACTCTGTAGACCCCAAGCACATAAACCGTCATTTATTTCGATGTATGCGGTTATTTAGTAATTCTCACTGGGGGCAGTGGTGATTCAGTGGTAGAATTCTCACCTTGCATGCGGGAGACCCGGTTTGATTCTTGGCCAATGCATCTCAAGTGCAGCCACCACCCGGCTGTCAGTGGAGGTTTGTATGTTGCTATGATGCTGAACAGGTTTCAGTAGGGCTTCCAGACTAAGATGGACTAGGAAGAAAGGCCTGGTGATCAAATTTCAAAAATCAGCCAGTGAAAACCTGGTGGATCACAATGGTCTGATCCCCAGCCGCTCATGGGAATGGTGCAGGAACAGGCAGCATTTCTTCCCATTGGGCGTGTGGTTGCCATGAGTTGAAGGCAGGGGAGCTGACTTGATGGCAGCTAACAACATCATTATGTTCACTAGACTTCCGTTCTTGTCTTCTTTTCTCCCAGTTTTCTCAAATTTTAAATCTTACATGTATACATATACACACATACACGCACATACATATAATCATTTTTTTATTGTGCTTTAGGTGAAAGTTTATAGCTCAAGTAAATTTCTCATACAAAAATTTATACACATATTGTTTTGTAACATTAGTTGCCAGTCTTGATACAGAGTTCAGAATTGTTTCACCCCTGGACTTAGCAGAAGATCTGAAATACTGAGAGGGAGGTTAATGTAAAAAGATTGGTTCCAGTTGATATAGGAATCCATTACCACTCCCTCCCACTTTCAACAAAGTGTGATTTGCTGCTACCACTCCATTCCTCAAGAACCAGTTGTTAGGAACTCTCCAACTCTGATCCCACATGTTTTCCTGTCTTTGGTGTCCTGTTGGGAAGCTCTGTTTTAGTCCTTGGAAATTCCAGACTTTAATTAAATGACTCAACCAGTTGAGCCATAGCAATTACAAAACCTTTCTTTTTAGGACTGTGTGGCTTCCCCATGTTTGTTTTCCTACATTCCAGTAACCCCTTCTTCAAAGTAATCAGCTTTAGTTAACTAGAAATTGAACTGAGGGATAAAGATAGCAACATTATTGAAGTATGACAACAACCTTACAAAGAAGGTAGTGTTATTATGATTTCTTTTTATCCAGCTGAGGAATTGATGCCCAGAGAGGTTAAATTGCTTGCCAAGGTCACGCACCTAAGAAGTGGTAAAGGCTGGATTTAAACCCGTGTGAGTTAAGTGCTTACTGTAAGGAGCTGCAGGGAAACTTAAGGCTGTTTCCGTAGTAGCGGCAGAGAAAATTGGCTCAAAAGATGTCGCACCTGCTGGTCCAGGACTTGAGATATGTGGCTTTCTTTTCTTTATATTTTTTGCTGCAGATTGAGATATTTGTTTTGAAGATGTGTATCTTATTGAGAAACTCTACATTTTTGATGTGGGTGTGGTGCACCGAGTTACGTATGAGCTTGTGTAGAGAGCGTGAGGGTGAGCATCGATCGCTCTTGTCACGTTTATAATCCCTATTCAGAAAGCCTAAATGAGTGACTGAAATTTTTGTATTTTCTAGTATTCAGATCTTAGTACTGATTAAGATTCAATTTTGAGAAGGATAGCAAAATAATTACACATCCTCAGATATCAAGTATCCTACAATCCAAAACACTTAGGTCATTCTTTTTTTTCTTTGTTAAATTTTGTACTCAGTTGGTCTTTTAAAGTAAGACCTTCTGTCTTTGGTTGAAAAATACACAGCCAAATATGGTCCAGGCCTGGTTTACTTATACGGACATCTGCCGTCTTGTCCATTAACAGTGAGGTTATGTTGGACAACTTTGAGAAACCAAATATTATTGAAATGCTGACCCATTTTTTCCTTTACAATAACATCTTAGGCTGGGATAATTATGCCCAGCTATAACCCTCAAAGAAAAACCACTCTGATTTTGTCATAGATTCATAAAATCTCGGAATTGGAAGAGACATTAAAAAGTAATTTTACCCAACCATTCAGTTAACTTGTAGAATGTCCAGTGATTTTTGGAAGAGTAAATGGTCAGAACTTGTTATTTGTCTTTGGTTTCAGCATTGTGGTTATACATCCACAGTGATATGTAGAAATGAGTTAAGAAAATATCAGTATTCTCTGGCAGCAGGAAATGTACTGTTTTAGGGAGAATACTCTAAGGGACAGTGAAAAAGAATTCAACTTTTAGGGAAGGGGCTTTGGTGTCAAGAACTCATGCTACCGTCTTCAGAATATGACAGACTCAGGGTGCAGAAAACTGTGTTAAGTCTTAAGATAAGTTCTAAGGGGGGGTATTTATTTCACAAGCTAGGTAAGAATTAGGGAAGTTTGTGGGAAGTAGAATGGATAGTGGATAGTCTTGTGGCTTTTCTTAGTTCTACACTTCTGTGGTTATGTGGTCCTTGTGGTGGGACTCCAGCGCGCTCCTTCCCTATGTCCAGTATGTATCACACACTATCTCCCACAAAGTAGGTTCTTGATAAATGTTTGTTGGGCTAAATTGAAATGCCTGATAGGTAAGATAAACAAACAGGACAGGAGAAAGCAGAATATATCTAGAAGTAAAAGGAACTGGATATCTGTTGTAGAACCTAGTGTTTAGGGTGAATTGTGGCCAGATCGTGGGCTATGTGGGTGCAGTGGTTTAAGATAGCCACTTGTCACATCTGGATTGAGTAATTGACTCCCACTTGGATACATTATTTGAATTGACTGTAGTTGGTGTTTTGGTGATTTTGGTATCCATATTGTCTTCAAATGGCGTTCAGTTCCTTGCGTTCTCAAGGAAGCTTCTCTGATCCCCCAAGTCTGGAGTTGGTGCCTCTCCTGCCCCAGAAGCATCTTGTATCTCCCTGTTGTGCAGTTACCTCACTTGTAATTGCCTCTTTACTTGTTTTTGTCCCCCACTAGACTCTAAGCTTGGTGAAGTGACAACCACGGCCGTCTAGTTAGCAGAGACTAGACAAATTCATTATGTTTGTTGAATGAATGGATTAAGCTTTATCCCTCTTTAGGGAACTGAGATTGTCTTGATAAATATGAATGTATGGTTGTTCCTCATTAAAAAAAATCAGCATGAAGACGTTGGCTTATAAAGAAGAGAAGGGGGTGGGCTGGAGAAAAATTAATTAGGTAATGATTATAGTTGTCTCACATCTTTTCTGGAACAAAGCAGGACACAAACAAAGGTAGTGATTATTCACTTTAACAAAAAAACCAAAACCAAAAACAAGAAAAACACTGCAGTGAATTAACTATCAAATTCCCCAGTGCTTTTTTAAACCAAGAGGTTCAGTCATACTCATGTTATTGCTGAGTACAGAAGAAAGAAAGGCAATGTATGCGTTAAAAAGTGTTGGCAAGCATTACCATTATGTGTGGTTGGAAAGTTCAGGAGCAGGATTTTAAGATTGTAAGGTGATAAGCCTTAGAGGAGCCTTTGGTTTATAGTTGGTCATCCTTGTTTTCGTTTAGGAAAACAGGCCCTGGGGTTGCATTATTCGTGTCCATTAGAATGTTTGATTTAGGCTTTTGAAAATAAATTTCAAAATTTAGCAGCCATCTGTAAATGAACCAAACTGATATTTTTTGTTTCAACCTTGGAACCATGTTTCTAAAAGAATATGTAGCCTGACCTAATCAAGAAGATATAGCAAAGTTGAATTCTCTGAGATATTGTTGTTGCATTGAGGCCTTTCACTACTTGGAAAATCTGTTGAAATCTGTGTAAGGAAATTTAGCATGTAATTAAGAACATCTATTTCAGTTCGCCAATCCAGGGAACACCCAGATAAGTTCAAAATACATTACTACCCCTAGCAAATACATACAGCATAAATATAAGGGGCACATTAACTCCTTATACAAGTATGAATTCTGTTAAATCAGTATTATGAACATATTTTGTTCTTTCTTCTGTGAAAGTATAAAGGAACAGTCTCTTGTCATTTTAAATTTAGAAAGAAAAGGAGAGAAAAGTCAATACAGTGCCTTTCCACTTTAGCACTTGCCTGAAATTTTTCAGTGCTCTACCTGCTTATTCTAGTTTCCATGACAAGCATATCCCGTTGAGCTTCCCCCTTCTAAATACAGGCAGTCCTCGGATTACGAACGAGTTCTGTTCCTAAGCCTGTCTTTAAATTTAATTTATACATCGCAACAGTTAGTTACTGTTCCTATCTAAAGTCAGTTAGTCAAATGTTTGTCTTAGTATATAGTATACCTTTCTATGCATAAAAAAACACTAAAGAAACACTTCGAGATAACGCTAAAATGTCTTTAACATAATAATACAGTAATAATAATGTTTTGATGCACCTGGCAAAGTAGTGCCTGTTTGTTATTACGAACCATCGTATGTACCTCAAATTTTTAATATAATAGGCTTTACGGGAGTTGGTTTGTAACTATGAGTTGTACGTAAGTTGGACGTTCGTAACCCAGGGACTGCCTGTCATCAGAATCTTGTAGTGACTACCATTCACATATTAAAATATAAAAAAGACACCTAATAAGTAAAATACTGTTTTAATTTCTACCATGATAATCAGTTTTTTTTTTTTTACAGAAAAATCTGATTTCTATAAACAGAGCAAGACAAGTATTGCTTAAATGGGGAAGATAATAAGTGTTGCCTCATTTCGTTAGAGAAGCTCAGCTAGCTCAGTGTCTGGGTTGCTGGTGACTGTGGCTGTTCCCAGAGTTGACCTGGAGTTCTCTGAAACCTTTGGCAATTTCTGGGTTGTTTGCTGGTAAACACATCCAGCGTGAACTCCCTAACTACTGTTGCATGTCTTTGTATGATTCTGTCCTATGTATATGAGTCTACTAACCTTGCCTTTGATAGCATTAATTTATTCATCAAAAGCCCACTTTGTGCCGGATGCAGTGTTAAGTCTTGGGCATACAAAGTAAAATAAAATACTTGTGTTTCTTAAGGGACTTATAGGTAAGTGGGGGAGGGAGAAAATTAAACTACTAGTTGCAGTGTATTGTGGTAAGTGTGATCAGTGCTGTGTGGGACAGCTGCACTGAGTGTTAGGGGGCCCAGACAAGAGGCTCCTAAATCAGATAGAGTAGTGGGTGGGAGGTTCAGGAAGGCTTCACAGAAGAGATGGCCTTTTAGTGGAGAGTAGAAGGATGAGTAGGAGCTATATGAGGGTGTGTGCGGCACAGGGGCTGGGTCACTGCAGTTAAGGGGCACAGCATATAGGAAGGCGTGGAGGCCTGAGACCTCTGTTTGAGGCTCCGCATGGGGAGAAGGAAGAGAGCCCGGTGCAAAAGTGGCAGGAAAGGAGGCTAGAGGGAAAGACTGAAGTCATGTCACAGAGAACCTGGTGTGCTAAGCTGCGGAATTTGCTTTGTCCTGAATGCTGGGGTTAGTCATCGAAGGGTTTTGAGCAGAGTGGCATGATCAGATTTGCATGTTAGAAAGCTGAGTGGCAGCAGAGGGGCAGATGCATTGGAAGGGCATGAGCCTGGAGCTCAGAGACCAGGGAGGAGGCCAATGTGGTAACGAGGTGAAGAAAGTAATGGGGACCTGAACTGAGACTAGGACGGCAGAACGAAGAGGGTGGGTAGGAGAGAGTGTAGGTGTGGGAGTGGGGATAGTGGATATGGAGGGTGGGAAGACAAGTCCTGACTGGAATGAATCTTAGGTACCCTGATTTCCAAGAGTAGGTCTGCAAAAGCCTTGTGGTTTTTGGGGGTCAGCATTGCCCCGTCTCATGAAACGTGCTTGGGACTTGAAGTCAGGCTTTCTCCTTGTGTATGCTAGCAGATGTCTACTTTCCCGTCAGAAGGCCCTGCACAATACCCAGACCAGGCGTGCCTGATGTCATGTCCAGAGATGGACTCTCGGTCTAGTCTCACCATGAGCAAGGAAGAAAGCGCTGCTTGACTGATGAGATTCCAGAGAACTTTGCAGAGCTGGTAGTTTCTTTTTTTAAAAGAAATCTTCTCTTTCCCGGTAAACTAAACAAATCTGTAGGCCATGGAGAGAGAATAAATATGGAACCCACAGGACTATGATTACAGAGTTGTATTTTAGACAACAGCAGTTAAAGTTATAATTGTGTTGTCAGAGACACAAGAAGTTTTATGGTTAGGTGCCCTGGACTTTTTCCCCCCTCCCTACTCAATGTCTTTAAACCCTCTTTGACACTGTTTATCCTGGTTGCTTGCATTACTGCTCTTGAAGGCTTACTCTGATTGCTAACTCTACTCCTTGCATAAAGGAAAAATTTCTGTGAGATTTCATGCTTCCCTAGTTACCACCACCACAGTCTCAATCTCTCTTAGTCTCTCTTATACACACACAGCCTAAATATTAAAAAATTTTTTTCACACTTTATTTTTTAGGATTTGGTCACTTTTAATGCCCTCTTTTATTTAATTGATTAGAGTCTAACTTTGGCACCTTCTGCTTGGATTTCCCTTAATGGTGTCATTATGGTGATTGCATGATTAACTTTACTCTGTTTGAAAACTGTCTTCAGTTTCAAAAAGAATAAAAATAAAGGAAGTAAGGAATAAAGGTAAAACAAGCTTACAGCATCAGATAAGAGACACTGCCTTATAGGCAGCTCAGTCTTATTCAGAGAGAGAAAATCACTCTGTTTACCACTGATCCTTTTGGATTAACATTGTAGAAATACATGTGCTTTTTTACTAATGTGCTGTGCATTGTGTTCCAGGGATTTGGGTCTCAGCCCAGCTGTCTCCTTGAAACCATCTTCTTCTTTATGTTATGCAGCCTGTGACCTCTGAGGGAGAATGTGGTGGTTGGGGTGGGGCGGGGTGGGATGTTGTTGGTAGTTTTATGTATGTATTTTAATCTTCATAGACTCATTACCCTGCATTTTCTAGCACTTAATTGTTTGTGCCATCTGTGGCCCATTCATTGGAATTTATTTCTACACATTCAATATTAACCCTGTGTAAATTCTCACAGAAGTTTTGTTTGCTCTTTTCTGTGAACAATTGAACAGTTTAGCTTTTTCCTTTTGTTTCCTGCTGATTTAAATACCCATTTTCATCTTTTATAAAAATAAAGGCTGAGTTCTTCCAGCTTCGCCATTCTAAAAGTTCTGGGGCCAAAAACAAACCTTTTCTATTAGTGGGATGTCTTTGGTCAGTTATATCAGCTGGCTTACATTGATAACCTCTTTGTAACCCTTTTGCTAGTAACTCTTTCCTAGTTAGGTGCCAGTCTCATGCCTATAACTTCTGTCATTCCTAGTGATAGAGCTAGAATCTGTGGACTTTTTTTTTTATCTAAAATAAGAACATTATAGATACATGGCATATAAGTAGGGACGAGTTACTAGCAAGAGGGTTATATATATGTATAAAACCAAACCCACTGCTGTTGAGTCAATTCCAACTCATATCAACCCTATAGGACAGAGTAGAATTGCCCTATAGGATTTCCAAGGCTGTAAATCTTTATGAAAGCAGACTGCTGCATCTTTCTTCCCCAGAGTGGTGGGTTTTGGTGGGTTTGAACCGCTGACCTTTTGGTGAGCAGCCAAGCACTTTAACCACTACAACACCAGGGCGCTCTTACATATATATATTTATATATATATATATTTACACACACATATACACACATACATATATATATATATATATATATATAAAATGGATTGGACATTAGCTAAAAATAAAATGCTTTATGGTCATGATTTTCCAATTAAGTCAGATACTGATACTCCTAAATAGAAAATTCAGGAAACTAGAAGCATTTGATTTGATTAGTTTGTGAAGCAGAGGGAAAAGACTTGCCATTTTCTGGCCAAAGGTTGACTACTGCTAATGACCTAAAGCAATGAATATATCCATTAAAAAAATAGCTTAACCAAGTATTAACAGGGCCCAGAGCCATCAAGGCCTGGCTAGGGAATTAGCACATGGTTCTTCTTCTTCACTTGGGGCCTTCTCAGGGGCTGGCACCTTCTGGTTGCTCTTCCTTTTTTGGGGTACTTCCAGCAGGAACTCTAGTTGAGGGAAGTAGCCCAGAGGACTGATTAAGAGTATGTGCTTTGGAGCTAGACAGACCTGAGTTCAAAACCCACCTCTGCCACACATGAGCTTTGTGGGCTTGAGCGGTGAAGTTATTTAACCTCTCCAGGCCAGAGTTGAGAAAGGATCCTTTGTGGTGCAGTGGTTAAGCGCTCATCTGCTAAACAAAAGATGGGACGTTTGAACTCACCAGCTGTTCTGCAGAAGAAAGATTTACAGCCCTGGAAACCCGGTGGGGCAGTTCTACTCTGTCCTGTAGGGTCGCTATGAGTCGGAATCAACTCGACAGCAGTGGGTGATGGGTGAGCCTGAGTTTCCTCACCTGTAAAGTGAGGGCAGTAGCAGTACCTTCGTGAAAGAATCGTTTCGAGGAGTAAATGAGTTTACATATGTCAGGTGCTTGGCACAGTGCCTCGGTTGTGGTATATGGCCACTCACTGAGTGGGGCGGGGGGAGCTCTCATCAGCACCCCTATTGCCGGAGCCCTCTTTTGAACCCTGCTGTGGAACCTTGCAGAGGCATAGGTGGCTTTCTACATGTGCCCCCTGAAGCTTCGGGTTGTATTTAAACCAGATTGTTTGATTAAGAAACAGTATTAGTCAAGTGTTAAGGCATGTTCCTACCATCAGTCTCTCTTTTTTCACATCTGGGAGGAAGGACCATGGCAGAAATGAGCAGTTCTTGTCTGTTAGAAGGGGGCCCTGGTGGTGGAATGGTTAAGAGCTCAGCTGTTAACCGAAAGGTCAGCAGTTCGAATCTACCAGCTGCTCCTTGGAAACCCTGTGGGGCAGTTCTGCTCTGTCCTGTAGGGTCACTATGAGTTGGAATTGACTCGACAGCAGTGGGTCTGTTAGACGTAATATCTGTTGTTGTGTTCTCTCTGTCTGGCTGCTTGTACAGTGAAAGAAGGAGTTGTTGATTAGGCTCCAGTATTTTGCATTTCAAACTCTGTTAGTTTTCTCTACAGTTGTCGGTGCTCTTATTTTTTGTGCTTTAAAAAAAAATGAATTTACTCCTTAACCATGGGCCATACTCTGTATTCTGCATTTGCTGTTTCTAACTGAAAAATGGGAAGGTGGGAAACCATTTTTCTAAAACTGCTTGGTAAGCATTCCATTAATCTTTCGTCTTGTTGTTGGGTGCTGTCGAGTTGATTCTGACTCATAGACCCCATGTGACAGAGTAGAAGTGCCCCGTCGGGTTTTCTAGGCTGTAATCTTTACAAGAGCAGATCGTCAGGTCTTTTCTCCCGAGAGACTCTAGATGGGTTCAAACCACCAACCTTTCAGTTAGCAGCCGAGCTTAAGCGTTGTGCCACCAGGGCTCCTAAATCATTCTTAGTTGGGCATAATTTAGGTTGTCAGTGAACTGTGTTTTCTCCATAAATTCCAAGTCCTGAATTAATCTGAGTAGGAAACGAAACGTGTGGAATAACTAATGCAGTAAATGAGCCCCAAACCATTACTTCTGGGGGTGCGACTTACACAAAATCACATGACCTTCTGAATTTCAGTTTCCTCATCTCTGAAATGGGGATAATACCTGCTTTTCCTATGCCTACCATTTTTGTGAGGATGAAATGAGTTAATGTCTATAAAAGTACTTTTTAATTTGCAGATTGTTATACACATAGAAGGATATTATTATTATTGTCGTTGTTTTTATTTAATCTGAATGCCTCTCTTTCTCTCTCTCGCCTAAGTGTTTGATGAGTATATGGTGCTGTTCATTAGTCCTGCCTGTCTTCCCTCATCCCAGAGGAAATCTTTTCTGTATTCTTTTTCTCCCACTTGCTGATTACACAGTGAAGCCTTCGTGTTAAGCAAGCAGTAGTGTTTCTTCTGCCACCGCCATTGTTACTACTGTGTTCTAGGTGCATTGAGAATGCGAACACCAAGGCTTCTCTCTGTAAATGGGGTGTGGGAAAAAACACCCCATACTCGCAGGATTCTAAAGATAAATTCGGTGAATATCTTACATATGAAAGCCTTCTGTTTAATTTTCTCCTTCTTGTTCTCTCCAAGATGATTTTCCATCCTTTTTTTTTTCCTTTTTAAGAGAATGACTGTTAGCTGATTCTCTTTGATTCTCCCTTTCTTTTTGTGTGCCCTTAATTTACACCAGAGTCCCCTGAGTTGTAGAAAAGGGTGGTAAAGTTAATACGCCAAGGAATGAAAAGTGCTTCCAGCAGCCTTTCAGAGCTGCTGGAAAATCAGCGCTTGGTTCGAGGCCAAATCCTGATGTGGGACTTGAACTCATGACCTAATGCCGGAGGCAAGAATGTTACCACCCGACCTGCACTGACCTCGTAAGATGATTGCATTTAAAATACTTCCCTTGAGTGGTCCTATTGTTGCCTTCTGTGTTTTGTTCTCTCTTTCTGCCTTTTCCTGCAGTGTTTCTGGCCTCCCCGCCTAGAACACAGTTTTAATTTTAATATCTGTTTTTCTCACTGTCTTTCCATTTGCTTACTACAGCTGCTTCCTTCTTGC
The DNA here is from genome assembly GCF_000243295.1 of Trichechus manatus latirostris. Taxonomy (NCBI): domain Eukaryota; kingdom Metazoa; phylum Chordata; class Mammalia; order Sirenia; family Trichechidae; genus Trichechus; species Trichechus manatus. Next base: position 21,130,223 of record NW_004443957.1, read on the forward strand.
TTTCCATTTCTCTTGTGTGTGAGGTTTTTTTTGTGTTGTTGTTCCTGTTCTTTCCTGTCCTTCTTCTGGGTTAAAAATATCTCCAGGGGCTCTGGCTGCTCAGCCACAAATCTGGCCTGCCGTCTATTCATATGTGGTCCACTCTGAGCATCTTAAGATCCTTTCCTGCTCTTCCAGAATACTCGAACCCCAGCATCCATTCCCTGTTATTTGCTCCTTTCTCAGCTGGCTTACAGGACTAACTGACCCTTGTACTCAGAGCTGTAACTTAAAATTAAATCCTTTGTACAAAGATGTTTAATAAGTGATGTGCTCATGTTAAGTGTTATTGACAAACCCTGAATTTTCTCTGCATCTGCTGCCTCTGTGTGTGCTGCTAAAGGAGAAGGGACTTGAGCACATTGACTCAAGGCATGTGCTTACTATTCATTTATGTGCAACATGACGCTCAACTGCTAACTGAAAGGTTGAAGGTTCAAATCCACCTGGTGGCACCTCAGGAGAAGGGCCTGGCGATCTACTTCTGAAAAATCAGTCACTGAAAACCCTATATGGAGTACAGTTCTACCCTGACACACATGGGGTTGCCATGATTCAGAATCAGTATGAGTCGGAATCGACTTGGTGGCCACGGGTGATGTGCAAAGCAATGATACTGTGATCAGATAAGCCCCTAGGAACCGGCTTTCAGACAATATGCTGCTGAGGGTACCCCAGAGGGACCTGTTGCTGCTTTGCTTCCACAGCAGAAGTGTTTCTTAGGGAACTAAGGTGGATTAAACTGTTTCATCATGAACATTTTTTGGTTAGAGTTGGAGGATTAGGTATTCTTCACAAAATTGAGTTTTTATCCAGTGTTGACCGAGACAATCCACAAATGAGTGTCTGCTGGTGGGATGAAGACTTGTAAAATTTTAGATGCTTGGGTCAAAAAGTGCTGGTGGTAGCAGCTCTGATTTCAGCCTCTGGTCCTAACCTGAACTCCGTTTCAGTAAGAGTTACAGCAACAGGGCTGATGATGGTCTTCTATGTGGCAGAAGAAGGTTTGAAAGTTCTCCTTCCATCTGTCTCTCTAGCTTCCAGTGCGGTTGTGTCTCAATGAAAAGAACTGGCCCTCTTCTTGGGTGGGAATCCAGAGTTGTAGATTTTATTATCCATGGTGAAGTCCATGTTTATACGCAGCTCTCTCACTCCTTTGTGTTGCTGCGTATGCCATTGTATTTGTGCAGTGCTTTTCTGTTCACTGATGGTCTGGTGAACTCCTACTTATCTTTCAAGTCCCAGCTCAAATGTCATCTTTACTCTTCTATTTTTCCTGACCCCTATTTTGTATTTAATACCCTTTTATCTGGGTTTCCTTAGCACTTTACCAAGGCTCTGCTACAACACTTAATCACATGATATCCTAGCTATTTTTTTTATGTTTGTCTTTGCCTACTTGTTTGAGTGTCTCAAAGTGGAGGATATTTAATTAATCTTTGTATTCCCATCACCTTGGACAGTGTCCGAGACATCGTCGGTACTCAGTAAGCATCTTATGAGTTGTTTGACCTTTTCTCTGTTATGAAACATGTATCCTTTAAGATGTGTGTGTATATATATATATATATATATAACCATTTGGTGATGTTGTGACTCTTCATTTTGTTGAACAAAAAGGAAAATAGTGAATAAGCAAGCTAGATTTACCTTATATATTTCAACTGATGATACAATAAAAAAGGAAAATGCTGATTTTCCCTTATCTTTGCCACCATTATTTGATCTACAGATTTCATGATCTTATGAAAAGTGACCTTTCTATGATGGTGACCTTTATAGATGGGATGGCATGGTATTTAGAGTTCATCCATAAGCTTCTTAGTGACATATAGTTTTGAGCCGTGGGTTGCTTTCTTGGAAGGTGGACCTCTGGGATTCCAGTTTCTGCTTTGAATTCCACAGTTATTCTACATAGGGTTTTCACATATCTTATTATATCTTACATCCGAGGGCGATACCGTAATTTGATTCAAGCTTGCATTAACCCAATATCAAGCCAATCTGGCTTTGCTCTATAAAACAATTTTTTATAAAGTGGTCTGACACCCTCCATGGGAAGGTTATACACATAATTTGAAGCATCGTGCTCTGAGATTTATGTTTGCACGTGTGATGTGTAGGTACTCAGCCACCTTTCACATTGCCAGTGGTATGTTCCTTTTCCCAGGGATAAATGGCAAAAAGGGACTTAAAAAAATGAGTCACATAAATTATGTAATATTATCTGTATACTTTTCAAATTTCATTAGAAACACTCAACTCCCTTTGCTCTCTTACCCTCTGAAAGCTTTCCTTTACTCTGTGGTCTTAGAGTCTTAACTCTTAAATTTCGACTTCCGGCAAAATATAAAACCTATGCTGGAGGTTTCATGTAGATTGGACCAGTGTAATTGACTTTGTCAAAATCAAGTTTTCTAAATGCTTCTCATCCTTCCTGCCTTTTGTCAGAGCATGTTTTTCTTACCTTTTTACTTTGTGTAGGAATTCAATCAGCATATGCGTTTACATTGGAAAAGAAGGAAGAAATCTTTTTAAGAAACAATATTATTCTTAAAGTAATGCAACATTAACACTTTTTTTTAAAAGAAAAAATAATCCCCCATAATCTTACTACTGTAACACAGCTCTTTTCCCTTTCGCTTTCTACCTTCTAACCCTTGTTCACAGGCACGTATTTTAACATAGTTGCAGTCATGCTATTCAGTTTTGTAATCAGGAAGAAATATTTTTCAGAACAAATTGTCTAAAAGTTTCTTTCTAGTTTGAATCTTTTGTGACGTTTATTATGTTTCTGATGTTACAGACAGAAGAATGTGTTTGGACTTTGTGTTCGAGGAGTTTCAAGGTGATAATGTTTATTATTGTTTAACAAGCCTTATTTCTGTTCTTTCACCTTGTGAAATCTCCCATCCTTTATCAAGGCTGTGGGGCCTGCACGAGGAGCCCGATTGTACAGTATGAGATGAGGGCATGTGAGTGAACATGCAGCGAAATTCTAATGGAGGGGATGGTGCTCCTCCTTCCACTTCCGGAAATTGTTATGGGTCTGGGTGCTCTGGGGGATGTGTGACCAGAACTCTCTAGGGCTGCACTGTCCAGGATGGCCACCACTAGCTACAGGTACCTATTGGGAACTTGAAATGTAGCTAGTCTGAATTGAGGTGGTGTGCCATAAATATAAAATACACACCAGATTTCAAAAATATAGCATGAAAAAAAAGTAAAATATCTTATTAATTCTTTTATATTGATCACATGTTGAAATGATAATATTTTGGATAGAATGGCTTAAATAACATTATGTTGTTAAAATTAATTTCACTCGTTTCTTTTTACTTTTTTTAAAAAATATTTTATTGTGATTTTGGAGAAAATTTACATAGCAAATTAGGTTCTCGTTTAACAATTTCTGTACATATTATTCAGTGACATTGGTTGCACTTTCCACAATGCATCAGCATTCTCATTGTTTCCATTCTGGTTGTTCTGTTTCCATTAATCTAGCTTCCTTGTCCCACCTGCCTTTCTTGTCTTTGATCTGGGGTAAATGTTCACCATTAGGTCTCATTTAGATGATTGTTTAGAGGAGCACAGTTCTTAGGATGATATTGTTTATTTTATGAGCCACTCTGTCTTTTGGCTGATAGATGACCTCTGGGAGAGGTTTGAGTTCCAAATTTAAAGGGTATCCCTGGGCAATAGTCTCAGAGACGCCTCTAGTCTCTGATGGTCCAGTAAGTCTGGCCTTTTTTATGAATTTGACCTTTGTTTTACATTTTTTCCCCATTTTTACTTTTTTTTTTTTTAAATGTGGTTACTAGCAAATTATATATGTGGTTCACATTGTATTTCTATGGGATAGTTTTGCTCCATCCAGCGTCTTGCTTTTCAAACTGCAGGTTGTGGTCTGTCAGTGGGTTCTGAAATCAGTTTAATGGGTCAAAAGTCAGTATTTAAAAAATGGAACAGAATGGAATAGAAAATATTAGAATGCACTGCACGTAGCAAGGGCATTATTATGAAACTTTTTGTTTTAAGTGTGCGTGTGTACTGAGTCACGTGTAAAATGTGCTTTTTTCTTTTTAGTATGAATCATGGTTAAAAAATCTGAAAGTCACTGTTCTAGGGTAGTCCGGCTTAATCTAAAGCATACCAGGAGGCCTGGTTTGCTCTGTACGGGGGAAGCTTGGTTCCAGGCACACCATATAGGTTTTAGATCTGGTTGGTGGAAGCTCTTCCAGAAATCGTCAACTAAACCAGACCCTGCTTGACAGTAAACCTGAGCACTGGGGCTAATCCTAGCCACTATGAATGAGATGGCTGTAGTTCCTTCCACTGAGGTAGGTCCAGACCTATGTGCTCAGAACTAAAGTATCCCCTTAAGCCCAGGAGTGATTTTTGTCTGATTAAATCATTCCTTCCTGAAGACTTTTTCAAAGTTGTCTCATGGATGGTGATACTTTCTAAGAAGCAGGGTGGTTTCTTAATGACCTTGGCCAAGCGGGATTGAACAAGGGTTCCCAGTGGCCCTTAGATCCTCCCCTACAATGTCCTGTCAAAATTAGAAGAGGCTGTATTCTGATCTGGGATCATCTTCATTCGCTCCCTCCTAACAGAAAACATATCCTTACGGTACACAAGATGTAGGGGCAGTCACCAGGGATATGCCTTTGGCTGGGTTCTAAGTAAAGGACACTTAAAGCACAGGGAGAGGGGGAGGGGGAGAAAGGCTCCAAAAATGAAAGGCTCCAAAAATGAAGTTTATGGGGTTGCATGGGCCTTGTATTTATTCTGACAGTTGTAAAAATTCTTTTGGGCTGACCCATTTTTCCTTTCTTAATTAAAAAAAAAAAATTTGGCAGGAAAGAGTAAGAAATGCAAAACATGTGACTAATGCCTCAGCTTTTTCTCCTAGAGTTGGATTCTTTAAAATTATACCTTAGACATGCTTGATGTTTTAAAAACACTTGCCCACAAAAGCCACCAAACATTTGTCTCTGAAGCTCGTAGACTTAGATGCATTTATTTTCAGGAAAGAGTCTAAAACACAACATTTAGAAGTTGTTGAACCAAAATCTTCTTTGGAGATTTTGCCCTGGTGAATTACATTACCCCAGGAACTGGCAGAGAGCCAGGCAGCCTTTCACCTCTACTTTGCTTGAGTATTTCCAGTCCTGTTGATAGTCACCCAGAATTTTTGAGGGATTTAGACTAAATGATCTTCAAGGTCCTTTGTAGATGAAAAGTGCTATGTTTCCAATGACAGGCTGAATTGGCAGTCAGGAGCTGTATTTATGTTGACTTCCCCTTGTTCTGTACTTACCACAAACAGCTCATTCATTCACTCACTTATTCATTCAAATTTGAGTACCTACTATGTGCCAGATCCCATCTACAAGTGACGTGGGGATGGTGCAGCACTGGACAGCGTTTTGTTTTCTTGTGCATGAGGTCACCATGAGTCAGTGGCTGACTCAACAACAGCTAACAGCAGCAGCTATTGTTGTTGGCCTAGGTATTTTTCTTGGTCTTTGTAGGAAAATCATAGAAGCTTAGAGTATTTATCCCAGTGGATTCGAGTCTAGTTCCAGTTTCCCTTTCTGGTATAATTTCTTGTGTTTTATCTTCACAGTCTCCAAATTTCAACCCCGGTGGTGTAGTGGTTAAGGGCTACAGCTGCTAACCAAAAAGTTGGCAATTCATATCCACCAGGAGCTCCTTGGAAGTTCTATGGGGGCAATTCTACTCTGTCCTACTATAGGGTTGCTATAAATCAGAACTGACTCGATGGCAAGGGGTTTGGTTTTTGGTTTAGGCTGATTTTCTATCTCAGAGTCTTTTCTCCCACTCTTGCCTTTGTCTGGCATGCCATCCTTTTCCTGAATTTCCATCTTTTTAAATCCCACTCCATCACTCAAATTCCAGCTCACATGCTACTTCTTCCACGAATCCTGTCCTTTTTCCCAAAGGGTAGTAAATTATCGTTTTCTGAACTCCAAAGCACTTTGTACTTCTCTTGTGATACCATATAGAATCTTACATTTAGGTTCAACTGTATGAAATTGATGTTTTCATAAGTCAACAATGGTCAAATATTGGCAGTTTCATGCAGTTCCATCTAATGTTAGGGATACTCATGTATAGAATTTACATCAGGCTTCTTGGCAAATGTATTACAATGATGACGTATGTTCAGCTAAGATTCTTTGGTCTTTTTTATTATTAAATATGAATTGTTATTAAACTAAGTCTCATTAAACCTGTACTTGGAGGGTTGATTTAAAATAATTTCAATATAGAAAATTTTAAATTTAATTTTGTTAGTCTTAGCTGTTTTTTCCCAAACCCTTTAAAAATCCTGATTCAGCAAGCCAATGTATTAGATATCACTTTCAGTCCCATTTAATAAGGTTCTGTGTAAGTATCCACTTCATTTATTAAGATGATTTACTAGACATTGCTGAAGCTCTGTGTTATATTGCTAGAGACAGTCCCCACTCCTAGCAATACTCACTAGTTAACATTGCTTCACCATTTAGTATTCTTTGACTGAGTTGAGGGGTCCTGATGGCACAGTGGTTAAGCATTTGGCTGCTAACCAAAAGGTTGGCAGTTTGAATCCATCAGCTGCTCCTTGGAAACTCCCGCAGGGCAGTTCTACTCTGTCATGTAGGATCACTATGAGTTGGAATCCACTCGACGGCAGCGGGTTTGGTTTTTTGGTTTTATTTGAGTTGGGTACAAATCTAACCAACTCTACAATTATTAAACTCATAGAGCTCTGTTGTGCTTGTAAAGATCTAAGGAGAGAGTTGGTGGAATGGTTTTTGAGGCCTGTGAACATCATGTCTGTAGCATCCTATGTTAACTTGTTTAGGGTTAGAATAGGGTGGAAAGTTAGTTTGATATAATTTTTTTTTTCTCAGTGATTTCGTATTAGCGCCTAGTGATCATTGCTTACAGACCATCTGAAATTTGGACAGCTGTTGTTGGCAGGCATGCCAGTCTGTTGTTCACGATCTTTTTTTTTTTCTGTCTGAAAATTGTTACATTTTCCTATTGCCAGCTTTTAGACATAGTTCGTATTCTCTGTGAAGATTCCATTTGATGACATCTGGTTCTTTTAGTTGCCTTTTCAGGTCATTTATATGGCCCTGGAGACATGAAATCTCTTGAAGGGCTGAGTGCTTTCTTGCTATCGCCTTCTCCATCTTAGGCTCTAGTTTCCTCTTCACCATGTTGGTCCTACCCTTTACAGTTTGAAGATTATTTTCCTTGATAGAGAAGATAGAAGCATAAGAGGAGTGGAGTAGTTCTGCTTTTTCTCTGTTATCAGCTAACGTTACCCCATCCGTCAGCAGTGAGCCATTCCCTTCCTTATTCTTGCTCGCAGTGTAGCTGAAAAAAGCCCTTTTACTTGGCCCTAACATTTTTCATAAGACTCAGTTCATTATGAGTATTAGCTTCTGTATAACCTTGCTTGCAGATATGTGCTACCGTACATATACAACCTTAATTATGAGACTGTCTTTTCATCTCTTATAATTTGGAAGACCTGTACAACAACCTTGATTACTTTAGACGGTGTTTTTCTTTTATTTCATATTAGAGTGATTTGTCCCATCTTCCTTGAATCTTCTTCGCCGTTAGAGAAGGTTTATGCTAACTTTAAAACATTTAAGATACGTGTCTGACACCTGTAAGAGAACATAATCACTTTCTCCCAAGGTTCCTATGAATCCTTCACAATCATTTTTTCAGTAGTGATCGTACTTACGTCTGGAGTAATAGTTATTTTTATTTCCTTCATTCAGTGGAGTAATGGAAAGGAAAATACCAATAGATAAGAAACCTAGAAGAAGGCATTAAATGCTTTCGGTGATGGCTGTATAGTGCGGTATAGGGTCGCTATGAGTCGGGATCAACTCGACGGCAATGCGTTTTTTTGGTATAGTGAGAGGGAAGAGTCAAAGATAATTTTAAGATTTTTTGATGTAGTTGAGCTAAGAGAATAGTGGTGTCATTAAGCAGAAACAGCGATTATGGGAAGAAGAACTTCTTTGTGGTGCTGGTGGGAGGTGGTGACTGGTGATGATTTCAGTTTTAGACATTCTGTGTTGTTAGAGTTTCCAGATTAGAAGAGGTTTGGGGTTAGAGAAATAGATCTGGGTATCATTTACATGTAGATGATACTCGAAGCAGTGAGAATGCCGAATGGTGAAGCAATGTTAACCAGTGAGTATGTTGGGAGTGAGGAATGTTTCTAGCAGTATAACACAGAGCTTAGTCTTTGTGTATGTCTACTAAATCATTTTAGTTAATGAAGTAGATAATTATGTGATAGATAGCTGCTGTCGAATTGACTCTGACTTATTGGTGACCTTTTTTACAACAGAATGAAATGCTGCATGGTCTTGTCTCACCCTCACATTCACCATCATATTCTAGTCTGTCATTGCAACTCTTGTGCCAGTTGTCTCCCTGAGGGTCCCCCATTGCCCTTGTTGGCCCTCTGCCTCACCAAATGTGATGGCCTCCTGAAGTGGATTCCTCCTGATGACACACCCAAAGTAAGCGAGTCGGACAGTGTTCTGTTGTGATCCATAAGGTTTCCACTGACTAATTTTCAGACATGGATCACCAGGACTTTCTTCTTAGTTTGTCTTAGTCTGGAAGCTCTGCTGAAACTTGTCCACCATGGATGATCCTGCTGGTATTTCAAATACTGCTGGCATACCTTCTATCATCATAGCAATACACAAGCCACTCACTATAGTAGAACAAACTGACAGATGGGTGATGGGGATAATTATATACAACCCTATTAAATGGAACTGAAAGTGACTACTGATACATTTCCTTGCTAAATCAGAAGTTTAAAAGATTTTGAAAAAACTGGAAAAATTAGTTAAAACTAACAAGAAAATTGAAAAAATAGAAAATGGAAAAATGCCCAGCTTGGGTAATGCTCATATTCAGTAGGCGAGAAGGCAGAGAGCAGTTAACATATGAGTTGGGAAAAGCTTAGTTAGGGAGGTTGGAGGAGAAACAGGATAGTTCACTATCATGGAACGTGGGAGAGACCAAAGTTTTAAGATCTTTAGAGGCCTGTGTGCCCTAAAGACAAATAGAGTAACACCCTCTCACTTTCGGTCATTTCGCCTGTCTCAAGCATAGTTGAAAATTGAGAGTTAATGAAAAAGTTCTCTGAGTAGCCTGAATAGCTCTCACTCCATTGGAAAGCCCAGGGGACCCATCATGCAGATGTCAGTTCTTAATACATAACAGACAAGAAACAAAACAAAACAAAACCAAAAAACCAAACCTGTTGCCACTGATTTGATTTCGACTCATGGTGACCCTATAGGACAGAGTACTACTGCCCCATAGGGTTTCCAAGGAGCGGCTGGTGGATTTGAACTGCCAGCCTTTGGGTTAGCCAGCCACTGAACTCTTAACCACTGCACCACCAGGGCTCCAATTCGTAACAGAGTGGGTTATTTATATATAGTCATAATGCAGTTCCTTGTTTACAGTGGAGTAGAAGTAGCAAATTAGAAGAGAAGGGGGACTTTTAGAGGCAGTCGTATTCATAGCAACAAAACTTGACAATCTGCAGTGGGAGGCTATGTTGAAGTGGCACTTTCTCAATTCGGCCTTCTCTGACCTCTCTTTTAAATTGCAGTCTCACTCCCATGCTGGTATTCTCTATCCCCTATTTTGGCTTTATTTGCCCCATGACACTTATCACTGTCTAGCACACCCTTTTATTGATTGACTGCCTGTCTCCTTCATTAGAATATAAGTCCCATGGGACATAGGTTTTAGTTGCTTTTTTTCCCCTGCTGTATTCCCAGGGTCTAGAACAGTACCTAGCAGACAGAAGACATGACAAATATTTACTGAATAAATTAATATCAAAAAGAGACGATGATTAAATATCAGGCATCAGAACTAGAAAAGCGTAGGTTTATAGGGTAGGTTTGTGTTGGCGAAGAATATTGAATATACCGTGGACTGCCAGAAGAATGAACAAGCCTGTCTTTGAAGAAATACAGCCAGAATGCTCCTTGGAAGCAAAGATGGTGAGACTTCGTCTCATGTACTTAGGACATGTTATCAGAGTGACCAGTTCCTGGAGAAGGACATCACGCTTGGTAAGGTAGAGGGTCAGCAAATAAGAGGAAGACCTTTGACGAGATGGATTAACACAGTGGCTGCAACAATGGGCTCAAACATAGCAACGATTGTAAGGATGGCACAGGATGGGGCGATGTTTCATTTTGTTGTATGTAGGGTCGCTATGAGTCATAATCGACTTGACGGCATCTAACAACAACACTGGGGTCATTTAGTTTTGGAGTAAGCACTTCTCCCTATCTCAGTGCCTCCGAGGGCAGATACTACAGTCCCTTGTAACACTGGTGCTCTACTGAGCCATGAGTGAAAGATTAAATCATGCTCAGGCTATTCTACTTCTGAAGGCATAGAAGTAACACATTTCAGAAATATTTCCATCAAATAAATGAAAATGTTGGTGTCTAGAGTCCTTCAGTGGAAAAATAACTCATGTTGAACACCAATTCCCCCAGGAAGGATTACTGTTAAGTGCTTTCAATGTACTGTTTACCTAAAATTGGATTTTTCTTTGACTGTATTCACACCTTGGTCAACTCCCTTCTAGATATACTGGAAGGAAATTGTAAAGGTATTGCCTCCTTCCTTCTCATTCTCAAAGACTTTTGGCCAGAAGATGTGGAGCTAGGTAGTTGGATGTTGGGGCTACAGAGAAATATATGGCAGCTAAATTTAAAAATTTCTAAATTAGAAACTCTCACTGGTTTTGCTTCCACTGACTGTTGCTTTATTATGTGATGTCAATGGCTGTTTGTGCCTCTCATGCCTTTTTGGCAAAATGAATCAAAAGTTTCTAAATGCCTGCTCGTTGCCCATCTATGTCATAGCAGGGTAAGTAGATTTGAAAAATGCTGTATTCTATTTTCAAGTAAGGCATAACTACAAAGCATAGCTCTTTAGTTTGGTGGATCTAGCCTGGCCGCCTTCTACGCACTTTCTCCTCTCCTATCATTGTCTTCTAGTACTTGAAAGACAGTTTTTTCTCATTCACCCCTTTCGTCATTTACGTTGAATACAATAACTGTGTACATGATTTCCCTGGCTGAATTTAATTTAAGGTTTTTAATCATACAAGCTATGGAAGTGACTGAGTGAAACTGTTTAATGTGAAGAGGAAGGCCCCCTTTTTAATTGGAATGACAAAGCATTATGGAGTTATGCAATACATATTCACGCAGCTACATTTGTTACATAATATAATGGTCACTCACAACCAGATACCTAAATCCATCTCACATTTAGGACCATTGTGTCCTCTTGCAGAGACAGTGCTTTCTTTGTTTGCACCAAATAAGCAGCTAGTGATTATTAGCTTAGCTATTAAGTTAAATCACATTCCTGGAGAGGGAAATGTTACATCTTTTTCTGTTTTTTACATAGGAGAGGAGAATGCAGTTTTGAAAATCCAAACATGCAATTACCACTAGCAACATGACCGTTACACCTCGTTGCAAGAGAAGTTTATGTTTTGTTTGATTTAGACAGTTATAATTTTCCACAGTCCCATGATCTCCATCTTATTAATGTTGAAATGTAAATATTTGCCTCCATAGAGTTTCAGTAACGTGGAACAGCTATGTCCTGATTTGCTTATGTTGATGTCTTTTCTATTCCAGTAGCCCATGGAGTTTTGATGTGCTGTTGTGTATAGGACCCAAGAGTTTGTCATTCATTCATAGCATCTGACACAGAGTTGTTGCTTGTTTTTTCAGCTGCTGTTAAGTCGATTTAAACTCATGGTGACCCCATGTGTGTAAGTAGAACTGTGCTCTGCAGGGTTTTCAATGGCTGATTTTTTAGAAGTAGATTGCCAAGCCTTTCTTCCCAGAAGCCTCTGGGTGAACTCAGACTTCCAACCTTTCAGTTAGCAGCTGAGCATGTTAACTGTTTGCACCACCCAAGTTCTCAGTAGGCTCTCACTGTTTGCCAAGTGGGGAAAGAGATGGAGGACAGCACATGGGGGATCTGTGATGAGCAAACAAGCGTCTGACCGACTGGAGCCATCCAGCACTGCTTCTTCAGTGTGGCTTTGGAGACTGAAGGATCTGGCCTTGACTCTTTGCCTATGTCAGTTACTAGCGATGTGACCAGGTAAATAACTTAGCCCCCTTGAACCCCAGTGTCCCCATCTGTAAATTGGGATTATTGTGAGAATCAAATGAGATTGTGTATATAAAAGGACTTTGAATAGTAGAAGGTGCTACACAAACAGACAATAACATGATTCCCAATTTAAATTTTTCTAGTCAGGACTAAACTTGTATAACAGCACTGGTTAACTTACATGTTCATTTTCTCTGATTGGCTCCAGTCCATAACAAGTCAAAGCAAGTGTATGCTTTCTACTCTGAATAAAACTGATATAAATCAATGACTATGGAAAAAGGGGGAAGACTGGTCTCTTGTTATGGCTAAGGAAGAGAGAGGGAGTTGAAGAGAGGGGAGTGATGGCACCAAAATTTTAGAAGAGGAATCTCATGCCCAGGTAAAAGATTACTTCGGTCATGGCTTATTTATTCAGTCCTCATTAAAATTCCCCTAGTATTGTTACCTTGGGTTTTTTTTTTTTTTTTTTTTTAACATTTTTATTGTGCTTTAGGGGAAGTTTACACAGCAAATTAGTTTCGCATTTAACAATTCATATACAAATTGTTCCGTGATATTGATTGCTGTTCCTGTAATGTGTCAGCAGTCTCCCCATTTCCACCCTGGCTTCCCTGTTTCCATCCCTCCAGTTTCCCTGCCCCTCATTGCCTTCTCATCTTTGCTTCTGAGCAAATGTTGCCCATTTGGTCTCATACAGCTGATTGTTATAAGGAGCACATTACTCACGGGTGTTATTTATTTTATGGCCCATCTGTAATTTGGCTGAAAGGTGACCTCGAGGGGTCACTTCAGTTCCAGGTTAAAAAGGTCTTAGGGTGATATTCTTGGGGGTTCCTCCAGTGTCTATCATTCCAATAAGTCTTGTCTTTTTTATGAATTTGACTTTCGTTCTACATTTTTCTCCCATTCTAACTGGGACTTTCTATTGTGTCCCTGGGCAGAGCGGTCAGTAGTGGTAGCCGGGCACCATCTAGTTCTTCTAGTCGCAGGCTAGAGGAGGCTGTGGTTCATGTGGGCCATTAGTCTTTTGGACTAATTGCTTCCTTGAGTCTTTGGTCTCCTTCACTCTCCTTTGCTCCTTTCCTCCAGACGGGAAGAGACCAATAGTTGTATCTTAGATGGCCGCTTGCAAGCTTTTAAGACCCCAGATGGTACTTGCCACACTAGGATGTAGAACATTATCTTTACGAACTATGTTATGACAGTTGACCTAGATGTCCGCCAGAATTATGGTCCTTAGCCTTCAAGCCCAGTAACTCAGTCCTACAAGGTGTTTGGATATGTCTTTGAAGTTTCCATAGCTGTGCTCGTTATAAGCTCTGTTATATATATGAATATACCTGCAGCACATACAAATATGTATCTACAGATACCCACAACTATACCTATATATGCACTCGCATGCCCTCCCATATGCCCTGCCTCATATGTATAGCATACATATCTACCTGTGTGACCACTCACAAAATTTTGGTTGTTATTGCTGTTGTTGCAAAATTTTATGTGGTATAGTAGTTATTGTAGTTGTCCGTTATTCTTGCGTACCTCTCAGTGTCTTCATTTGCCTTGGTCACATTGTGCTGACTTCCCCCATATTATGTATTGCCTTTCCCTTCACCAGAATACTTGTCTGCTATCTAGTAAGTGATTCTCCCTCTCTCCCACCCCCATCCCAGGTATCCATCAAAGAATGTTGCTGTCTGTGTGTAAACCTATTCTTAATTTTTTATAACAGTGGTATCATACAGTATTTGTCTTTTTTGATAGACTTATTTCACTCAGTATAATGTCCTCCAGATTCATCAATGTCATATTTCATGGACTCATCGGTATTCTTTATCATTGTGTAGTATTCCATTATATGTATGTACCACAATTTGTTTACCCATTCATCTATTGATGGATACTTAGGTTATGTCCATTTTTTTACTGTTGTGAGAAATGCTGCAATGAACATGGATGTGCATGTATCTATTCATGTCACTGCTCTTATTTCTCTAGGATATATACCTAATAGTGGGATTGCTGGATCATATGGTATTTCTATTTCTAGCTTTTTGAGGAAGTGACATACTGTTTTCCATAGTGGTTGTACCATTTTACAGTCCCACTAGCAGTGTATAAGAGTTCCAGTCTCCCCACAGCCTTGGCAGCATTTGTTGTTTCCCGTTTTTTTGATCAGTGCCATTTTTGCCAGGGTGAGATGATACCTCATAATAGTTTTGATTTGCATCTCTCTAATAGCTAATGGGAGCCCTGGACAGTGGTTAAAAACTCAGGCTGCTAACCAGAAGGTTGGCCGTTCAAATCCACCAGCCATTCCTTGGGAACCTTATGGGGCAGTTCTACTCTGTCCTATAGGGTCACTATGAGTTGGAATCGACAGGACGGTGACAAGTTTGGTTTTTGTTTAATGGCTAATGATAATGAACTTCTCTTCATGTGTTTGTTAGCTGCCTGAATGTCCTCTTTGGTAGAGTGTCTGTTCATGTCCTTTGCCCACCTTTTGATTGGATTTTCTTTTTGTTGTTGAGGCGTTGAACTTTTTTATATATTTTAGAGATTAGACCTTTGTTAGATATGTCATTGCCAAAAAATTTTTCCCGGTCTGCAGGTTATTTTTACTCTTTTGATGAGCATATGTTATTTAATTTTTAGGAGATACCATTTATCTAATTTATCTTCTGTTTGTGCATTTTTAGTTAAGTTTGATAGTCTATTTATGCCATAAATTTGGGCCCCTAGCTTTGTCTCTATGTTTTCTTCCAGGAACTTTATAGTTTTAATGGTTTAAGGTTTAGGTCTTTGATCCATTTTGAGTTAGTTTTTGTGTATGCTGTGAGGTATGGATCCTGTTTCATTTTTCTGCAAATGATATCCGGTTTTGCAAGCACCATTTGTTAAAGAGACTGTTTTTTCCCCGTGGAATGGTCTTCAACCCTTCGTCAAAGATCAGCTGTCCATAGCTGGATGAGTTTACTTGTGGGTTCTCAGTTCTGTTCCATTGGTCTATATGTCTGTCCTAACAGTACCAGGCTGCTTTGACTACTGTGGCTGTATACTAAGCTTTGAGATCGAGAAGTGTGAGGCCTCCTACTTCGTTGTTGTTCTTCAATAATTCCTTAGCTATTTGGGACCTCTTTCCTTTCCAAATAAAATTGGAGATTAGTTTTTCCATTTTGTTAAAGATTGTTGTTGGGATTTGGATCAGGATTGCATTATATCTATAGACGCTTTGGGTAGTATTGATATTTTCGCAATGTTAAGTCTTCCAGCCCATGAGCATAGCATGTTTTTCCATTTATGTAGGTCTCTTTTGGTTTCTTGCAGTAGTGTTTTATAGTCTCCCTTGTATAAGTTTTTTAGGTCCCTGGTTAGATTTATTTGTATATATTTTATCTTTTGTGGGGCTATGTAAATGGTGTTGTTTTCTTGATTTCCTTTCTGGAGTTCTCCTTGTTAGTGTTGAGGAATCCAGCTGACTTTTGTATGTTGATCTTGTACCCTGCCACTTTGTTAAACCCTTCTGTTATTAGTTCCAGTAACTTTCTTGTGGAGTCTCTGGGATTTTCTATGTATAGGATCATGTCATCTGTGAATCGGGATAGTTTTACTTCTTCCTTACCAATTTGGATGACTTTATTTCCCTTTCTTGCCTTATTGCTCTGACTAGGACTTCCAGTACAATATTGAATAGGAATGGTGATAATAGGCATTCTTGCCTGGTTCCCCTTCTCAAGGGGAATACTTTCAGTCTCTCTCTGTTGATAATAATGTTGGCTGTTGGTTTTGTGGTTGAGAGCTTGGCTGCTAACAAAAGTTGGCAGTTTGAATCCACCAGCTGCTCCTTGGTAAACCTATGGGGCAGTTCTACTCTGCCCTATAGGGTCGCTCTGATTTGGAATCAACTCAATAGCAATGTTTTTTTTATGGGTTGATTTTGTATAAAAACCCGTAGCCATTGCCATCGAGTCAATTCTGACTCATAGCGACCCTATACGCCCTTAACTATGTTGAGGAATTTCCCTTCTATTCCTATTTTGCTGAAAATTTTTACCAGAAAAGGTGTTGGATTTTATCAGATGCCTTTTCTGCATCAATTGAAGTGATCATGTAATTCTTTTCCTTTGTTTTATTTATACAGTGAATTACGTTGTTTTTCTCATGTTGAATCACCCTTGCATCCCTGGTATAAAGTCACCTTATCATGATGTATTATTTTTTTGATATGCTGTTGTATTCTTTTGGCTAGAATTTTGTTGAGAATTTTTGTGTCTGTATTCATGAGGGATATTGATCTGTAATTTTTTTTTTTTTGTGGTATCTTTGTCTGGCTTTAATATCAGGTTTATACTGGCTTCATAGAATCAGTGGGAAGTAGTCTTTCTTTTTGTGTGTTTTGGAATAGTTTGATATTGTTGTCAACTCTTTTCTGAATGTTTGGTAGAATTCTCCAATGAAGCCATCTGGTTTGGGGCTTTTTAAAAAATTTTTTTATTGAACTTTAGATGAAGGTTTACAGCAACAGACTAGCTTCTCATTAAACAGTTGGTGCATATATTGTTTTATGGCATTGGTTAACAACCCCATGACCTATCAGTGCTCTACCTTCTGTACCTTGGGTTCCCTATTACCAGCTTTCCTGTCCACTCCTGCCTTCTAGTCCTTGCCCCTGGACTGGTATGCCCCTTTAGTCCGGTTTTGTCCTATGGGTCTATCTAATCTTTGGCTAAAAGGTGAACCTCCAGAGTGACTTCATTACTGGGCTAAAAGGTTGTCTGGGGACCATACTCTCAGGGTTTCTCCAGTCTGTGTCAGGCCACTGAGTCTCTTTTTGTGAGTTAGAATTTTGTTCTACATTTTTCTCCTGCTCTGTCTGGGACCCTCTATTGTGATCCCTGTCAAAGCAGTCAGTGGTGGTAGCCGGGCACCATCTAGTTGTACTGGACTCCGTCTAGTGGAGGCCGTGGTAGATGTGGTCCACTAGTCCTTTGGACTAATCTTTCCCTTGTATCTTTAGTTTTCTTCATTCTCCCTTGCTACCAAAGGGGTGAGACCAGTGGAGTATCTCAGATGGCTGCTCACAGGCTTTTAAGACCCCAGACACTACTCACCAAAGTAGAATGTAGAACATTTTCTTTATAAACCATGTTATGCCAGTTGAGCTAGATGTTCCCCAAGACCATGGTCCCAACACCCATCAGCCCAGAAATTCAGTCCCTCAGGGAGTTCTGATGTGTCTATGGAGCTTCCATGACCTTGCCTTGTACAAGTTGTGCTGGCTTCCCCGGTATTGTATACTGTCTTACCCTTCACCAAGGTTACTACTTATCTATTGTCTATCTAGTGTTTTTCCATTTGCACCCTTCCCCCCCTTGTAACCGTCAAAGATAGTTTCTTTTTGTGTGTAAACCTTTTCCACAAGTTTTTACAGTAGCGGTCTCATACAGTATTTGTCCTTTTGTGATTGACTTATTTCACTCAGCATAATGCCCTCCAGATTCATCCATGTTATGAGACGCTTCGCAGATTTATCATTATTCTTTATCGTTGTGTAA
Source organism: Trichechus manatus latirostris (assembly GCF_000243295.1). Lineage (NCBI taxonomy): Eukaryota > Metazoa > Chordata > Mammalia > Sirenia > Trichechidae > Trichechus > Trichechus manatus. The sequence continues at coordinate 21,148,066 of NW_004443957.1, forward strand.
TAGTCCATTGTGTGTATGTACCATAGTTTATCCATTCTTCTGTTGATGGGCGCTTAGGTTGTTTCCATCTTTTTGCTATTGTGAATAATGCTGCAGTGAACATGGATGTGCATGTGTCTGTTCGTGTGACGACTCTTATTTCTCTAGGGTATATTCCTAGGAGTGGGATTGCTGGATCATATGGTATTTCTATTTCTAGCTTTCTAAGGAAGCGCCATATCATTTTCCAATATGGTTGTATCTTTTTGCATTCCCATCAGCAGTGCATAAGCGTTCTAATCTCCCCACAGGCTTTCCAACATTTGTTAGTTCCTGTTTTTTTGATTCATGCCAGTAATGCTGGGGTGAGATTACCATCATTTTTGAAAGGCAATTTTGTTGGAATATAATTCTTGGTTGGCAATTCTTTGTCTTCAAAATTTTATATATGTCATCCCATTACCTTCTTGCCTATGGGGTTTTTGCTGAGAAATCGGCACTTAGTCTTATTTGGTGCCCCTTTGTAAGAGATATTTCATTTTTCACGAGCTGCTTTCAGAATGTTTTCTTTGTCTTTGGTTTTGGAAAGTTTGATTGTGATGTGTCTTGATGATTTTTTTTTTGTGTGGGGGTGTCTACCCTCTATAGTAATCTTCTCGTGTTTCATGACATTTGGGAAGTTTTCAGCCAATATATCTTCAAAAATTCTTTCTGTACTATTTTTACTCCTCTTCTGGAATTCGCATTATGTGTAAATTATTTCTCTTGATGGTGTCCCACGTAACTCTTAGGCTTTCTTCATTTTTCTTCATTCTTTTTTCTAATTGTTTTTCAAACAAGTTAGTATCAAGGGATTTGTCCTCTAGTTTGCTAATTCTTTCTTACATTGATTCAATTCTACATCTATGTCCTTCCATTGAGTTAATCTATTTCTGATATTTTATTGTTAATCTGGGTTTCTAGTTGTTTTTGTATGGTTTCTAATTGTCTATTTATTTTGTCATTTTGTTCTTGTATTATTTTCCTGAATTCTTCTAGGGTTTTGTCTGTGTTTTCCTTGATCTCTTTGAAAATTCTGTATATAAGTCTTTTGAATTCCTTATCAGTTATTTCTGTTACCATTTCTTCCTCAGGAAGATTTTTTGCCCCTTCTTTTTTGTTATTTATCTGAGTCATCTTACCCTGTTTCTTCTTATGATTTGTTATTGTCTGTTGTCTCCTAGGCATTAAAGTGTTATTTTATTTATTGATTGATTGTATGTTTGTTTGTTTTGTCCTGATTTTTTGTTTTCATGTATCAGGGTGGGTGAGTCAGGTGTGTTTCACTCATTGCTCATCTGGTGGCATGGGAGCACTCACCACCTGTTTCTGGGTGGGTGGGGCAGTGGTGGGCAGAGCAGTGGTGGGCAGGACGAGTCTGCATCACTGTTCACTGGATGTGCTAGATGGCTGAGGGGGAGGGCTGGGCGGGTGCTGGCCACTGCCTGCTGTTGGTCCAGCAGCATGAGAGCACTCACAGTCACTCTCTGGGTGGGAGTGGTGGCAGCCAGGGGATGTAGTGGGCACAGGGGCAGGGCAGGTGTCTGGGAGCAGAGGAGCACTTTCCGCTGCTTGCCAAATGGACAAGGGGAGTGACAGATGAGAGTGAGGTTGGCAGGGAGAGGGAGATGCTCATACTGTGGTCCCCAGCAGTTGGGGCTACAGAGATGCAGGGTTTGTGCTGCTAATCACTAGGAGGGTGGGAGGTGGGGGAGTGTGCTCTGGTCACTGTGCAAGGGTATCTGGGCATTTCTTATTGGTGGCAGCCAGCAATCAGGATGTGGCCTCAACCAAGTGTGAAGGGGGCGGCTGCCTGTAGTCCAGTTGTGTGGGGGACCTCCTGCTGACACTGTATGGATCTGCTACTCCATGTGTGCCGCTTACCCACTGGTCAGAGACCACTGCTGGTTAGTAGCCCTGTCTCTGGGTCCTAGCTCCTTCCCTGCTTTGTGGACTCCGAGATCCCTGGAGCTCTTGCCTGTACTTTCCTTAGATCCAGTTCATGACCTGCTCACCTTGCTTCTCTCTGGGTTTGTCTACATAATTTCTCTGTCTCCTGTTGGGAATTCCATGAAGTCGCCTTCCTGTGCTCCTCACCTTGGATCGCTACTAGCTTTGTCTTAAGATGGCCACACTGTGCTGGGCCAGCTGGCAGGGCGTCTTTGCTCTGTATCTCTCTCGTTTGCTGTTTTTGATCAGTTTCTTATTCCATTTGGTGTTTGATCTAATTTTTTATCCTTTCATTTGATGCTCAGGGTTCCAGGGTTGTCATCTGTATCTATTTCACTTGGTTTCTCAGGTCTTTGCTGTAGAGGGATGGCATGGTGTGTCTAAGCCACCATCTTGGCTCTCCTCTGTTACTTTGGTTGTTAATCATTAATGTTTATTAGAATAACCTGGGGCTAAATGCAGATTTTTTTTTTTTTTTTTTTTCCCCAGTTCTAAGTATTTGGATTCAGTAGATTTGGGATGGGGCTCATGAATCTGCTTTTAAACAAGTACCCCAGATGATTCTGACGCAAATGGATAATGGTCCACATTTTGAGAAACTTTTCTATCATCATCTCTTGCCTTCCCCAGTAGTTTTCTAACTGCATGTATCCTTTCTTCTTTTCCTACAGTTCATTTCTCATGTAGACCTATGTTACATTTGATCATGATATTGCAGTTGCTGTTGAGTTGATTCTGACCCATGGTGTCCCCATATGTGACAGAGTGGAATTGTGCCCCATAGAATTTTCAGTGGCTGATTTTTCAGAAATAGATTGCCAGGTGTTTTTTCTGAAATGCCTCTGGGTGGACTCAAACCACCCACCTTTCAGTTAGCAGTAAGCACATTAATTGCATCACCCAGGGACTTTGACCATGATATACTCATCTATTTAAAGTCCTTTAATGGCTTCACGTTTATATTAAAGACCAAAATTCTTCTCTTCACTAAGCTCATCTCCTGCTACTTTCCCCAGCTCACTGTTCTTTGACCACATTGACTTCTCTCTATCATTCTAACATGCCAAGTTTCTTCCCACTTCAGGGCATCTGCACAGGCTGTTCTCTTACCTGAAATGCTCCCTCACTCACCCTTTACCTTACGAACACCTACTCATTATTCGGATCTCTGTTTCCTCGCTAAAACTTTCCCTGATTTCCAAGACATAATCTGATTCCCTCATTTTATGTTGTTTTATACCTTTTGAGGGGGAGCAGTTACCTCTACTCTCATTAAACAATGAATTAGTAAATTATCTGTTTAATATTTGTCTTTCTCTGCTTGGATGTCAGTTTCGTGAGGATAGGAACCATGTCTGTGTTGTTCACTTCTGTATCCACAGTGTCTTATAATAATACCTTGAACATAGTAGAGGCTCAATAACTATTTCTGAATAAATAAATGAATGAAAATGGGATTTGTGGTAAAGAAACACTGCTGTGCACCTCCATTTAAGAGGGTTTCCTGACTGAGGTAGTGAGTGGGCCTTGTTATAAAGTGGAAATGACCCTGACTTAACATTCTAGGATAAGACACCAGGACATTTGTTTGTTTCAGTAATAAAAACTTAGACATTCAGAAGCCACAATGTTCTTTGTGTTCAAGGCTTAGAACCTAGCATGGGTGAAAGAGAACGTTAAAAAGACTTCAGATGAAATTCCGAGTTACTTTTACGCGGCATCTTTAATGCAGAAATTATTGGAAGCTGCTTGATAGTCGAACTCCTCACAAGTGAACTTTTTGCAGTGTGTTTACCCTTATATCACGTAGGTGGGTAATTAGCTTATGTATTCATTTCCTCTGATACTCCTACTTGGAATTGTAATAAGGCAAAACAAGTGCGTATTCCCACTCTGTTTTGAAAGCAAGCCATTAGTTCAATGGCAAGTACATATGATAGAACAATGAGAGCAATGTCAGGCTCAGAGAATGAGAGACCTTGTTATGTGTAGTTTGGTTCAGCATCTCAATCTTGATGGGAAAGGAATTCTGTAGGGAAAAAAAAAATTTATGACTTCAGTTATCTTAAAAATCATGATAACCAAGTATAGAATTAATTTGGATTCAAAAACTTGGAACAGTCGTTTTGACAAATTCGCTTCTGTTCTCAGCTGCTAGAAGAGACTGAATCAGTTAATTTTGTTTACCTAAAATTTTTAGTTCAGAAGAACACATTTTTATATTTTTCTGTCTACCTATGGCGATCACTATACCTGAATTCACATTTTTAAATAATATGCCATTAAATCACAACATTAATTTCTTGTTAATTTATTCCACAGATATTTATCGAGCACCGATTATGTGTTGGATATTATTTTAGGCACCAAGGATATAGCTGTGAACAAGACAGATAAGAATTCTGCTGTCATGGAGCTTGCAGATAATAAATAAGTAAACAAATAAATCAGTGCTATAAGGAAATGAAGCTGGGTGGTGTGATCTGGCACCGCAGGGGACGATGGTAGTGTGACATCAGAGGGATGGTCTAGGAGGTCTGTCTGAGGAGGTAGCAGCTGAATGAAAGAAGTGAATGAGAAGGATCAACCATAAGAAGATCAGGTTGAACAGCATTTTAGGCAGAAGGAACAAGTGCAGAAATCCTGAGGTAAAAATAATCTTGCTGTGTTTCAGGAACTAAAACAAGGCCAGTGTGTCTGAGGCCTAGAGCGAAAAGGAGGTGGTTTTGGTGGTGAGGTCAAGGAGATAGGAAGGGAGAGCCTTGTGGACTATGGTTGAAGTCTGGATATTATTCCAAGTGTTATAGGAAGCCAGTGAAGACTTTAGGCAGGGGAGTGACATGATCTAATTTGTGTGTTTAAAAGATTACTGTGGATGCTACAGCCCCGGTGGTGCAGTGGTTAAGCACTCAGCTGCTAACCGAAAGGTAGGCAGTTCAAACTCAACAGCTACTCCACAGGAGAAAGACGTGGCATTCTGCTTCCATAAAGATTTACAGCCTTAGAAACCCTATGAGGCAGTACTACTCTGTCCTATAGGGTTGCTATGAGTCGGAATCACTTGAGAGCAGTGGGTTTGGTTTGGTTTTGATATGGATGTTCTAAGAACAGTTAAAAGGGTATTTATTTTAGCAGTCCAGCTAAGAGATGATGATCAAGCATTATATGCTTTTATTGTCTACGTATAGACTTTTCTTGTTTGTATATAGATTTCTTATTTAACTGAATTTGGAAGGATCAAGTAGAAGTTATTTATGAACATAATGTCATATAGATTCATGGCTTAATTAGGTTTTTTCATCAACTAATATTCACAAAGAATTTATTATTGATGTTATTATAGACTAAGTTCTAGGAATATATATATATAAATAAGACTGGTCTTTACCTTTAAAGATTTCATGGTCTAGTGGATGATACCTGTAAGTAAACAAGTACAGCATAGTGGAAAGTACATGACTATTATGAATAAAACTGCTATAAACATTTCTGTCTTTGTTTTTTGGTGTACGTATGCACTAATTTCTTGCTGGATCATAGGATAGGCACAAGTTTAGCTTTGGTAGATATTTGGACTTTATTCTTGAAGCAGGATTTATACTTTAGAAAGGTCATTCTGGCCACTGATTACTGGTTAAAATTGCAAGACAAGAGTCAAGTGAGACCAGTTAGGTGCTTGCTACACACACTGAGTTAAGAAGTTTTAAATTAAGGCAAAGGTAGCGAAGATGAGGAAGATGAATAGAATGGAGCGATATTTAGGGATGGGACAAATTAGATTTTGAAGGTGTGGGGAGATCAGGAGATGGATGATAAGATTGATTCACAGGTTTATGAAACTAAGTCAGAGGCTAGAGAAGGGATGAGATTTTAGAGGAGTTAAATGAGTTTCCTTTTGTACGTGTTGAATTAGGTTGTCTGTGGGTTATCTAGGTGGATGTATGGTAATTGGAAATTCAGGTCTGGAGCTTAGAAGAAAAGTAAGAAATGGAAGTAAAGATTTGGCAGTTAATATTTGTGTTAGGTGAAACTGGAGATACATGCTTGAGATAGCAAGGAAGGGAGTATAGAAAAAGAAGAAAAGAAGGTTGAGGTTAAAACGTTTTAATACTGATGAAGAGTGAAGGATGAGAAATCAGCATTTAGAATTGCAGGAGAGACTTAGATGAGATAGTATTAGATAGTATTTTGGTTAAGTGTGTAAACCTTGGGCCCAGATCTCTTGGATTTGAATCCTGGCATTGCCAGTTCTCCAGCTGTGTGGCCTGGACAAGTTACTTAGCCTTGGTAGGCCTCAGTTTTCTCATCTGTAAAATGGGGATAATAAATTTATCTACTTTATAAAGTTTTTATGTCATACTACAAAGTACTTAGAATTATTAATTATTATTCTTGAGAAAATGGCATTAATAAGCAAAAGGGGCAGAAAGTTCAGGAGGGAGTAGTGCCGATTCTACAGAAAGATCAGTGAAGTTAAGTGCTGAAGTATTTTCATCAGATGTGACAACCAGGTGGAAGAGTAATGAGTACAGAAATAAACTCTATCAACTAATCTTAATACCTTCCCTTCCTGTAGGAAAATCCACTGAAGTTCATAGGGTAAACACATAAGAAAGTTCATATGGTTTGCTTGAAAGCACCTCAGGTCATTGACACATGAGTGTTAATAACACTTTATTAACTTAGTTCTTTTATCTTAAGCAGTTCAAAGTGTGTCCCACATTTTTAAAAACATCCACACAACATCAAGGTGAGTTAAAAAAGGTAAAGGTAATAATATTACCAGTTTACAGGTGAGTAAACTAAGACTGAGAGAGGTCAGATGACGTCCAAGCTTGTATTAGTTAATCAACTTTTTCTTTATCCTGTATAGATAAAGAGTTTTAGTCATCTTTTGTTTTCATGTTGTCAAGTGTAGTGTTTCTCAAAGGATAATCAGCGGATCTTCTGCACTTAGAATCACCTGGGATGTTGGTTAAAATGCAGATCCCTGGGTTCCATTCTAGGTCTGCTGATTAGAAGCTCTGGAGGATGGTTCAGGAATCAGCATTTTTACCCAGCACCCTAGGTCACTCCCTTGAAACTTGGTTAGTGTGTGCAAGGGAACAGACAAATAAATCCTCAAATATGCATTCTTTATTAATGACTCTTTTCACAAAAACAGTCTTAAAATATTTTATACTCAGAAATTCAGACTAATGTGACTAAAACTTTAGAACTTTTTCTGAAAATATTGTCTGATTTGTTATCTTTGTGAAGTTGAGAAGTGCCTTTGGTTAAAAGCAAAATCGATTTAACCAATATAAATGTATAATATAATCCATTGGTAAGTTACCATAACAGTGCTGGAGATGTCATAGAAAAGCTATGATTGAGGACTGTATTTTATATCATTTTGGTCAATAGCTCCATCTGCAGTTACTATTTATAGATACATAGAATTGATTAGAAAGAGTTTTTCTCTGTTCGTAGCTTCTATCTATATGCATGTGATTATTAAATCGGGCATACTTCTTTACGGCATTTGTAGCAGAACAGCACAGAACTCTCAGGCTCAGGTAACTTGAAGACTCTCTCTAGGTAATGGGGCTCCAAAAGAGCAAGCCCACGTCCAGTCGGTGATGGGCTCATGAATCTACTTTCTTCTCACTTTGTTGTAGAGGAGGTGCCTCTATCTGTGTAAGTTGGCATCTTGTCTGTCTCTTTCTCTTCTGTATCTCTGCTTCCAACAGTCACATTTGTTGAGTAAATGAATGAGTGTATTCCACTAAGTGTATTTAGGAACAAGCAAACAAACCAAGCTAGCTAATCAAATTAAAAAGAGTTCCCTAGCCCACTGCTGAGATACATAAAGGCACTAACAAGTACTTGTTTACTTAATGAACTGGAACTAGAACCAGAATCTATTGCTCTTTTTTTATGCCATTTTCCCCTTTCCTGCCTGCCTGCCTTAGCAATGAATCTCAGGGTTGCAAGAGGTCAGTTCTGAAATTCCTTCTGTAAGGCTCCTGCTTATTTACCTGGCATTTATTTAAGGCCTATGGCATATGCCTAGTATTAAGCTGTATACATCCCTTTCCTTCCATATCATTCAATGAAAAAAATTCACATTCATACTACAGTGAAACCTGTGAGAGCCAGAACTTGACAGGACTACCTTGTTTTTCTCGGTCTTGCAATTTTTCTGCTTTTGGCAGGGTAGAGTCTTACTACTTTCCTATCACTCTCTATTGGTGGAAAATATTTGAGTTTTCCTTCTCTGACGGGTTTCCACCGTACACAAGTTCTGGCTTTTGCAAATTTTACTGTATTAGGTTTTGAAGAGGCCTTTGTTTCCTTTCTGGATTCCCTTAGCGCCTCACTTGGGTTCTCTGCACAATGGAGGCTCTTTTAACATTGTTTTTATTGACCGACATCAGGAGTGGGTCATGAGCCATGGGAATGACCAGCATATTATTAACAGGATAAATATTTTCTTTACAACTGACAACTGTCTTTTTACATATATTTTTGGCACACTAATATCTGCAGAACAAAATGGTTGTTTTTTCAGTTTCTGTTCATTTGGAGAAATTGGATATATGTTTCTGTCGACTCTCATTCTTTCTGTACTCTACCTTCTCTTTTATTTATTTTTTATATGGTACCATTTACAAACCTACCTTTTTATCTGGATGTATCCCATAATCGATCATGTTGTCATTCTGCTTTCATTTCCCTTTTTTCGTAAAAATAGAAGGAAACTGTGCCTTGACTAGAGATTAGGTTTAAATATATAAACCTATTTATAAACCTAGCAGGTAGGAAAATAAATTAATAATCTGGAAATCAGAGCAGAACATGAGTGTTCCTAGACCATATTATCCGGTAGCTTCTTCTACAGTCGCAGACATTGTTCTCCTGGCTTTCCTTTGAGCTATTGGGCGAAATCATCACCTTTCCTAGACTTAACTTACTCATTTACGAAACTCTGTCAGCGGGGTTTTTGTTTTCCCCCAAAGAGGGTATTTAGCACTAAAACAATGTTTTTACCTTCAAGTGTTCTAGATTTCAGTCAGTGTCAGAAGGTGAGAGGGCTAATACCAGAGAGCATTTGATGTAATGTTGTTGTTAGGTGCTGTCGAGTCGGTTCTGATTCATAACCACCCTGTGTGAAACGGAATGAAACACTGTCCAATCCTGCACCATCCTCACAATTGTTGTTATGTTTGAGCCCATTGTTGCAGCCACTGTGTCAATCCATCTCATCGAGGGTCTTCCTCTTTTTCGCTGACCCTCTGCTTTACCAAGCATGATGTCCTTCTCCAGGGACTAGTCCCTCCTGAAAACATGTCCAGACTACGCGAGATGAAGTCTTGTCATCCTCGCTTCTAAGGAGCACCCTGGCTGTATTTCTTCCAAGACAGACTTGTTCATTCTTCTGGCAGTCCATGGGATATTCAATATTCTTCCCCAACACCGTAATTCAAAGGCATCAATTTTTCTTCGATTTTCCTTATTCATTGTCCAGTTTTCCAATGCGTATGAGGTGATTGAAAATATCATGGCTTGGGTCAGGTGCACCTTAGTCCTCAAAGTGACATCTTTGCTTTTTCACACTTTGAAGAGGTCTTTTGTAGCAGATTTACCCAGTGCAAGTAAGTTATTTGATTTCCTGACTGCTGCTTCCAAAGGCGTTGATTGTGGATTCAAGTAAGTAAAATGAAATCCTTGACACTGTCAGTCTTTTCTCCATTTATCATGATGTTGCTTATTGGTCCAGTTATGAGGATTTTGGTTTTCTTTATGTTGAGGTGTAATCCATATTGAAGGCTGTAGTCTTTGATTTTCATCAGTAAGTGCTTCAAGTCATCTCCACTTTTAGTTAGCAAGGTTGTGTCATTTACATATCGCAGGTTGTTACTGAGTCTTCCTCCAATCCTGATGCCCTGTTCTTCTTCATATAGTCCAGCTTCTCAGATTAGTTGCTCAGCATACAAATTGAATAAGTATGGTGAAAGGATGCAACCCACACTCACACCTTTCTTGATTTTAAACCGTGCAGTATCCCTTTACTCTGTTTGAACAACTGCCTCTTGGTCTATGTACAAGTTTCACATGAGCACAGTTAAGTGTTCTGGAATTCCCATTCTTCACAATGTTATCCATAATTTGTTATGATCCACACAGTCTACTGCCTTTGCATAGTCAATAAAACACAGATAAACATCTTTCTGGTATTCTCTGCTTTCAGCCAGGATCCATCTGACATCAGCAATGATATCCCTCATTCCACTCCTCTACTGAATCCAGCTTGAATTTCTGGCAGTTCCCTGTCAATGTACTGCTGCAACCGCTTTTAAATGATTTTCAGCAGTTATTTTACTTGCGTGTGATGTTATGTTTGACTGTTTCTGCATTCTTTTGAATCACCTTTCTTGGAATGGGCACAAAGATGGATCTCTTCCAGTTGGTTGACCAGGTAGCTGTCTTTCAAATTTCTTGGCATAGACAAGTGAGCACCTCCAGTGGTGCATCCGTTTGTTGAAACATCCCCATTGGTATTCCGTCAACTCCTGGAGCCTTATTTTTCGCCAATTCCTTCAGTGTAGCTTGGACTTCTTCCACTACCATCAGTTCTTGATCATATGCTGCCTCCTGAAGTGGCTGAACGTCGACCAATTCTTTTTGGTACAGTGAGTCTGTGTTCCTTCCATCATCTGCTTTTGATGCTTCCCACGTCATTTGGTATTTACCCATATAATCCTTCAAAATTGCAACTTGGGGCTTGAATTTTTTCTTCAGTTCTTTCAGCTTGAGAAATATCAAGCGTGTTCTTCCCTTTTGGTTTTCTAACTCCAAGTCTTTGCACATTTCATTTTAATATTTTACTTTGTCTTCTCAAGCTGCCCTTTGAAGTCTTCTGTTCAGCTCTTTTACTTCATCATCTCTTCCTTTCACTTTAGCTACTCTACGTTCGAGAAAAGACATCCATTTTGGTCTTTTTTTTGTTTTCTGTATTTTTAATGACTTCTTGCTTTCTTCATGTATGATGCTCTTAATGTCTTCCCACAACTCAGCTGGTCTTTGGTCATTAGTGTTCAATGCATCAAATCTATTCTTGAGATGGTCTCCAAATTCAGGTGGGATATACTCAAGGTTGTATTTTGGCTCTCATGGACCTGTTTTATTTTCTTCACCTTCAGCTTGAACTTGCATATGAGCAATTGATGGTCTGTTCCACAGTCAGCCCCGGCCTTGTTCTGACAGATGATATCGAGCTTTTCCATCATTGCTTTCCACAGATGTAGTCAATTTGATTCTTGTGTTTTCCATCCGGTGAGGTCCATCTGTATAGTTGCCGTTTGTGTTGCTGAAAAATGTATTTGCAATAAAGAAGTTATTGGTCTTGCAAAATTCTATCATGCAGTCTCTGATGTCATTTCTATCACCAAGGCCATATTTTCCAACTACCAATACTTCTTCATTTCCAACTTTTGCTTTTTAGTCGTCAGTAATTATCAGTGCATCTTGATTGCATGTTGGATCAATTTCAGACTGCAGAAGTTGGTAAAAACTTCCAATTTCCTTATCTTTGGCATAGTGGTCGGTGTGTAATTAACTGGTCATCCTTGTAGGGTTATGGATATGGTCCTATCACTGACAGCGTTGTACTTCAGGATAGGTCTTGAAATGTTCTTTTCGATGATGAATGGAACTCCAGTCCTCTTCAATTTGTCATTCCCGGCATAGTAGACCATACAATTGATTCAAAATAGCCAATACCAGTCCATTTTAGCTCACGAACACCTAGGATTTCGATCTTTATGCGTTCCATTTAATTTTTGATGACTTCCAATTTTCCTAGATTCATACTTCATACATTGCACGTTCCTATTATTAATGGATGTTTGTAGCTGTTTCTTCTCATTGTGAGTCATGCCACGTCAGCAAATGAAGGTCCCAAAAGCTTGACTCCGTCCGTGTCGTTAAGGTGGACTCTACTTTGAGGAGGCAGCTCTTCCTGGTTGTCTTTTGAGTGCCTTCCAACCTGAGGGGCTCATCTTCCGGCACTATATCAGAGAATGTTCCACTGCTATTCATAAGGTTTTCATTGGCCAGTTTATTCAGAAGTAGACTGCCAGGTCCTTCTTCCTAGTCTGTCTTAGTCTGCAGGCTCTGCTGAAACCTGTCCACCATGGGTGACTCTGCTGGTATTTGAAATACCGGTGGCAAAGCTTCCAGTATCACAGCAACACGCAAGCCACAACGGTACGACAAACTGACAGATGCGTGATGGATTTGATGTAATTTTATTTATTTATATATTTATTTGATGTAATAATACCTAACTTTTGGTGAAAGTTATTGAGATGGAGGAAAATGAAGAGAGAAGGATTTTAGTATTAAATACAATATCTTTTATTTGTAGAGTGCTAAATAGTTCTTGTAAACTTCCAACATGGCTTCAGATCTGTTATCTAATTTTATCTCTTTCTTATTACACTGCAAAGTAGGCTGTTGAGTTATGATAGTTTTTGGTGTACATATGGGTACACAAATATGGAGATTGAGTATCTAATACTATATTGCTTTGTGTTTAGAATTATCACACTGTAGTGGAAAGACAGAGCTGGGTTTATATCCTGACTCTGTCGCTTATGCTCATTGGCTGGGTAACTTTGGGTAAGTCACCTCACTTTTCCAAACTCCATTCTCATTTTCCTCAAGTAAAATGAGAATAATTCCTATACCAGAGGGTTGTTGTAAGGATTGAGCAATATGAACAACATTGCATCTGACCCTTAGTAGTTCTTCACTGTATGTATGTTAGCCCTCTCTTCTCTTCCCCTTCACTTAGAGCATAAGGATGGGTTTCTTAGACTTAATTTACAACTTATGAGGACAGAAACCTATTAAGCAAAAAAGCCAATTTACTTCAGTACATCTTTTAGAGAGAGATACTCCAGATGAACTAAATTGTTCTTCATGTCTTGCGCTAGGTTTTATCAGCTGATAATATGCTTGAAAGATACCTGCTCGCTCTATAGGTAGCCGGTTCTAGCAAGCCCATGATCTAGGAATATTACTGTTCCAAACACAACACTAAGGGATAGGGTACTTGCCAGAGGCACTGTTTCTCAGAACTTTGTGGGAGCTGTAACATTTCATTTTACCTTTAAATATATAAGTCCACGTAGACTTTAAAGGTTTAGTTTTGGAGGGGGAAAGGAACAAGCTAGACAGAGTCATTACCTGAATTCTGAAATCCAGGGAAGTAACGGTTTTGTTGGCATTTTAATAATGGGGCTCTGTGATTTTTATGGTTGATCCTTATGATATAGGTGATACTAATAAACTAAAACCAAACCAGTTGCTGTCAAGTTGATTCTGACTCGTGGTGATCCCATGTGTTGCAGAGTAGAACTGTGCTCCATGGTGTTTTCACAGCTGTGACCTTTTGGAAGCAGATTGCCAGGCTTTTCTCCCAAGGTGCCTCTGTGTGGGTTCACAGCCTTTCGGTTAGTAGTTGAGGATGTAACTGTTTGCACTTCCCAGGGTTTGTCTGTGATAATGACAATAGGAGCTAAATCTTTACTTTGCTTAAAATTGAACTTATCCCATAGAAAGTGGGGGGAAATAGAGATTCCCTAATGCGGTATGCAGAATAAGAATCAAACTAATGACTTTATTTTTAGATTTGGAAACGTCAGACAATCACGTCACCTCCTTCCTCCCCCAACCACCCCCCCTCCAAAGAACTGGTGAATGAACACCTATAAATCTGACAAGGAGATAAAGCCCCATGTAGATGTCTGTGGGATTTATAGTGCTCCGGGAAAGCCTCTAGCCTTTCCATTCATAGCAGGCTTCATTCACAGAGAATATTAGGTCACACAGAAGCTCTCTACCTCCTGCTGACCTTTTCAGACAGAGATTGACTGGGCTGCACAAAAACAGAATGGATTCCAGAAAGCCAGGGTACCTGTTAACCTGTGCCCTCAGGATATGAAGACCTTATTCATTGTTTATCTGTTTATCTCTGAATGAGAGAGAAAGGAGGGAGTAGTGATTTTTGGAAGTTTACTCTGGATGTGAAACTATGTGACAATTTGCAGTGTATTTGGCAAATGGAACAGTGACTATTTTAGTTCAAAACTTCCCATATGCAACTGTAAATCCTTGAAGTTCTCTTGGGAAGTAAGAAAATAGCCTGTGATTTCCTCATTTTATAAAGTAGATGACAAAGATGTTGAAACTTTAAGTTGTTGCCCTAGGTCCCATAGTAAATTGGTTTCAGAAATTGAAATGGAAGCCAGCTTATTTCATAGCAGTTTCGTTGTTAACATTCTGAGTTTCAAGCAGAAACATATCATATAAAAGTGAGATTATTCTATTTGAAAAGTGTTGTTAGCATACTTCCTAAAATCCACTTAATTCTTGAAAGATTTTGTAATCCTGAAGGGTGGCCAGAATGACAGAAATGGGGATTTGTATCAGAGAAGGTAGACTCTGTTAGGGATTAATACAGGGCTAAGCAGATTCACAGCCAGGAGCACTATAGTTTTTCAGGAGATGGAAAACACAACTTCCTGTTTCTCCCAGGAGGGTTCCTGGACTCTATGGGGTGATCTAGGAAACCCTGCTGAGACAGGATGGCTGAGGAGACTGGGAATTCTGAGTGATAAAGTACTGGCCACTGTTTGTTATTACAGCTTCCTTAACATTTTCCTGAGGATAAAGATTACTCATCATAGAAAACTGACCACATTCTAATTTATGGCTTCAAGCAAGGTTAACTCTTGGGGATCTTGTAATTTTTTAGAGCACGTGTTACTTTTTATGCATGTGCTTCTCCACCTCTTCTTCTTCCACATCTCTCTCTACTTTCTTTTTAGTTTAGAGTTATAATTTTCCATCTTCTATAAGGTCAGAGATTATGGTGACAACCCAGATGCCTTACCTGGGGTGAAAACAGGTCCTAAAGATACCTCAAAGAGAAAGATGTTGAACCAGTATGAAGGTCTTTCTTGAACTTAACACTGACAGAATCTGAGAGGGACTCCTGACAAATCAGCTCTCCAGAGCAAGAGTCCTGATTTGTAGTGTCTGCCAACTTCCATGGTGTAAATATTCCTACCATAGCTGATTTCAGGCTACCAATATGATGTCACTAAGCGTAGAGTTGGGAAGAGATGTGCACAATTGGCTGTTTTAAGCAAGGATAAGCTGGCTCCAGCATACTGCTGGCTAGGCCTTGATATGTTTGCATAATTAGGTGGAAGATGCATATTGTTGGCATATATATATGAATCTGACAATGAAAATTTCTTCTAGGTTCTTTTCCCAGAAATGCCACCACAGATCAGATGATGTGTGAATTTACCATATGTGCAAGTTCCTCATCTTAGTGCTTAGTGTCTGTATTCTTAGAACCCTCTTGGCTTTGGTATTCTTCCAGATGCCATCCTTGGCCCACTATTCTTTCTGTTCTATACACTCTGCCTGGAAGAGTGAATCCATTTTAATGGACGTAAGTGCTACATATTTCCATCTTAGACCCCTCTCCTCAACTTATGAATTCAGTTGCCTATTGGACTGTGCCATTGGAATGTCCTAAAGATACCTCAAGTTCTATGTTTCTAAAATGACATTCAGTACCTCTGCCCCCCCACCCAAAACAAAATCAAACTGGCTTCCTCTCCTTCATTTTCTTTCATGTGGGTAGCACCATTATCATTCCAGTCATCTGCACTAAAAATCAGGTAAACAACCTGATTCTTTTCTTTCATCTCTATCTTCTACCTCTAATTAATTTCTAAGTCTTGTCAATTATCTTCCTGAATATTTATTAAATATGTCCTTCCCACCCATCACATTCTCTATCCCTATTGCCATTGCACTAGTTAATAAGACCCTTATAGTGGCTCCTCTGAAGTATCAACAGCTTTCCCACTGGTTTTCCCAACTTTAAAACTGCCCCCATCAAATCTATCCTCCACACTGACCATGCTTAAACTTCACCATTGGTTTCCCCTTGCCTATAGGAAATGGAGTCTCAGCACCTTAGCATTTGATCTAAGCCCTCCATAATTAGGTTGTCCCCTGCTGACTCTCCTGCCAAGTCCTTCATTCCCTTTGTTATAATGCTGCAACCACATGTTTTCCCCTTCACACCTCTTTTCTTAATGCCTTTGTGCTGGTCTCTCTGCCTGCTGTTTCCTCCCCAACATTGTTAACTCTCACTCATAACTTAAAACTCAGTGCTAGCATTATCTACTCAGGAAGCCTTTTCTGATGCCTCAATACCTTGGGCTCCTCCAGGTGCTTCTACAGTTCCCTGCCTCTCTCCCCACCATTTTACTAACGTCGCATTATAATGGTTTCTTCATGTCTGTTTCTCCACTGGACTGAACAACATTGGTGTCAGACTGCGTGCTGTTTGCCTTTAATCTCTAGTACCTTGCACAGTGCCTAGCACATAATACCCTTAGTTAATGTGTGTCTGGATAAGTAGATGAACAAATGAAAGAGACATCCATTCTCTCCCCCTTATAGGCACCTAGCATAGGGTTGTTGGGCTGATCAAGTAAAAATACAGGACACCCAGTTACATTTGAATTTCAAATAGACAATGAATACTTTTTTTTTAGTATGAGTAGGTCCCAAATACTGCACGGGACATAGCTATATCAAAAAATTATTCATTGTTTATCTGAAATTCAAATTTAAGTGAGTGTCCTGTGTTTTCTTTGGCAACCCTTACCGAGCAAAAAAGTGAGTTCACCTAAAGTGGAAGTTCACACAAAGCAGAAACTGACTCTGAGCTTGACATCACATGCCCTAGGGCTTTGTATATGTATTGGTTTACATCCCTGAATGTCTAGCATGTAAATAGATCAGTGTACCCAGATGCACAGGCCTCACCATAACGCTCTGCTGTGTGCCACTTCATGCATGTCTTTTACTCAGAGAATGGATTTTTCTTTTCATGGCAAGGAAATTTAATCTATACATTTGGGTAATGTGGAGCAAGAAGCATAGTTTATTTGTGGGTTATCCCATGAGATATCCTCTATGATGGTGGTTTGTTATCGTTGGTGGAGATTTGGGAGGGTATTTGAAGAGGGAGTATAAAATATACCCTTGGTGTTGGGGATGAATGTAGGTACAGCAAGTTGTACCTTCTTAAAAGTCTATAAAACCTTGGGTTATAGGTATTAGGTTTTTCTTAGGGAGTTGAGACTGGAATAGCACTCATTCTTTGCTGCTGTGGCGAGGATGCCTGCTAACTGATGTGCTGAAGACAGAGGGTGGCTTTGAGAAGGAGTCCATACTGTCTCCAGTCTAATGAGGTTGTTTTTAGCAAGTTTCCTGTTAAAGTATCAGATAATTGGAGTATCATTTTGTTAGAAAGAAAAAAAAATTTTTTTTTCAAATTAGAAACACTCAAGTTTTTAACAGTTTATGTTTTAGGTGAAATAATATATTTCTCTGTGACTGGAAACAGAATTGAAATATAGCATATGTATTTCATCTCTTATACTCTCTCCTCCCCCCTCATGCCAAAATTGGTAATTAGGGAATTTCCACAGCTAGGACACTTGGGCAGAGTTTTGGATATTTACTCTGTAGGAATCAGACATGTTCTCTTAGGAAAAGCTGAATTTTAATGGCAGAAAGATTGGCCAAAAAAACAATCATGAAGCATTTTTGTGGCCTCAGTATCATGATCATGTCAGTAAAGCGATGGTCTCTGATTAAATCCAGATTGAGCCGTTTCCTGTTAGTGTGCTAACCCACAGGCAAGCTCAGCCCTCCATGTCTTGTTCTCGAAGTCTGTGTTATTAAACACTTGTCTGCCAAGAGTCCTCCCTGCCCTTTCTTTTAAATTTCAATTCAAAGTTGTGGAGATATTACAAACAAAAACAGGTTATAAGGTCTCTTAAAAGGCTTATGTAGCTATTGAATACTTTGCTGCAAAAACGAAATTTTAAAATTTTAGCTTCTCTAGGCTGGCCATAGGCATAGTGTATTTTGTGTAGCTGGCATGTGTACAATTTCATTTCAAAATGATTCCAGCAATAAGCAGCCAATTTTAAGTTTAATGCTTCATAAAAATGTCTTCTATTTGAATATTGGAAATAATGCATCTTCAAAAAACCTCGTCTTCCCCTTGCCAAAAAAAAAAAAAAAAAAAAGCCCATTGCCCTCGAGTCGATCCCCGCTCATAGTGACCCTATAGGACAGGGTAGAACTGCCCCATAGGGTTTCCAAGGAGTGGCTGGTGGATTCGAACCGCCGACCTTTTGGTTAGCAGTCGAGCTCTTAACCGCTGTGCCACCGGGCTCCTCCTCTTGCCGTGGCAAGTAGATATTAGGGTGCCTAGCAAGTCTTCTGAAAATAAAAATAAGCAAGTGCTCTGGTACCTTGTTAATTATTAGTTTTGAGAGAATGATGTTAGGCACCAGAGCAATTCCTGCACTTTGTTTTATGATAATTGTCATTGATGCTCATTCATTGCACTTACAGAATGATTTTTTAAAATATAAGTTTTTCAAAATATTTTACCAGCTGTCTGTTAGCTCATATATGGTTCTTCCTAATGTACAGATGCAAATACTGAGGAACAAAACATGTTAAAGTTACTTATGGACATCAGGCATGCAAATTGAGATTTTTTTTCCAGAGTAAAAGGAGGAATGAAAAGAAGCGACAGGATTAATGAGTAACATAATTCCACTCCCAAGGGGAAACCTTGGCTTCCTGCCAAATCTGCTTTCTGGCAGGAAAAGGGACCCACTTCATCATGTCCTTTGACAAGCATTTTTCTCTGTGTTTGAATTTTTGGCCACATTGATGTTCAGTGAAAAATTAGTTCTTTTAAATAGTCATTACTTTCAATAAGGAAAGATTCAGTTTTAAAGTGGAATTTGTGTAAAATATAAGTAAAATAAGGATCATCAAACTACAAAATTATTTGATAAAGAAGCCCCTGACATTACCACAAGATAAGGAAGCTTGATTTAGAGTTAGAGCTTGAATACCCCAGCAGATTGAGAAGCTATTCCTTTTGTTGTTATTGTTAATATTTGACATTGAAGTATTTTTTTTTTTTCAAGTACTGCTTTTTAATATTAGCCAGATTCTTAACTATTTTGGCCAGGTCTTTGAAAGTGACAAAAGCAGAAAAAACACAGAGCATCCTGAAAATTTGATATTAAGAGATTAAAGGAATATATATATTTGAAGATAAAAATTAACGTATTTTATAATCTTTTGATTTTTCTTTTAAGTGAAGTGACGAATATGAATTAAATTTTAAATGCATCACAGTGACTTATTAAACCAGCATTTTCCAACGTGTGTTCATTCTAAAGTTCTGCAAGATCCTCTGAGAATTAAAGGGAATCCATTTGGAAATGTCATATACCATATCCCCGTCTTAGAGTTTCATAACACTTCATTATGAGGGGTTACTATAAGCATATTAAAGATGTAAGAAATTCTGTGGTAAAGAAATATCTTTGACTTTGTTGAACCCTCTAGTTCCCAAACTTGATCACACAAACTTCTTTTTTTGGAACTATTGTTTTGCAGCACACACTTAGGGCAGCACTGTACCAAGTAATTAAAAATGTAATTAGACTTTGAAACCATGTATCCTTTTCATTTGCTGTTTCTAGTTAAAGGTATTTGAAGCTTCTGGGAGACAGATGGGTACTATTAGGCCTGTCTTAAAATTAGTATAAAGTGATAAAGAACAGTTGTTAGGCCATGTTTTGAATCAAAAGGCCTAAGAAACCTAAAGAAACATTCGGTATGTTGCCTGAATTAGATCACTCTCCTTAGTAAACTAAAAGTGTCTTTCAAAAACTAAATAAAGAAATAAAGCCATCTACTACATAATATTAATATCTTTTAGCGGTTAGCATGATGGCACTAAGCTATTCTAACCCCCTTTCTAAAAGCAGTTGCTGCCACTTTGTTCTTACACAGTCTTACCTGTTAATTTCCTTCCAGTGTTTAACTTCTGGCAGGCCAGGTGAAGAAAACGCAAATAATGCTACTTAATAAGCCCAGTGTCATCATTGAGAGATTCAGTGGCCTCTTCTTTGTCCCTCTCCTTTAATCTTCATGTGTCTGATTATTTAAATTTAGGAAAATCTGATACAAAACAATTCAAACTTAAACAATGCAGAGAAACTGCCTGGCGATTGTTTGCATCACTTAGAATAATTATTTGCTTTAGAAAAAGATTCATTACAGGACTCCTCTCAATAAGGCAGTTTCCCCAGTGCCTAAGAAGGACTAGTTAAATTTTGAAAATTGCATCTTTATATAATTTGTTAGGAGCAGATTTACGGCAGAATGTAAGGTACACCTATAGTTTCCTTAAATTTTATTATCCATACTCAAGTTTTAAGCTTTGAAGATTTTATCACCAATCAGTTATTCTGTATTATGGTTTATACCTATCACATACAATTATACTTATCCTATGGAGTGGCTGGTGGGTTTGAGCTGCCGACCTGTCGGTTAACAGTTGAGCACTTTAGCCACTGCGCCACCAGAGCTCCTTCAACAATGTGTATTTATGTTTTCATTCTCATGTGATAGCTACTTTTCACAAGCAAATGTTTTCTCTTTGCAAGCTTCCAGGAGGTGGGGGTCATGCATCCCACACCTCCCCGCCGCCCCATTACTCCCCAGACATTAGTCCAGTGCTGCTTGGTGCAGCCACTTCTCAGTTAACTCTGCTGATCTTGATGATGTTGAGTCAGAATGCACACTGCCTTCCATGGACTGAAAGATGTCAGAGCATGGTTCTGAATACCTCAAGATCCATGGAAAGCAACCAGTGGTGCACTTGTAAATGTTTAACAAAAGACTCACGGCGGAAGGGGGAGGATCCTAATTTTTAGTGCTTGCCAATTTCTATGGAGAAAATACTCCCACCACGGCTGATTGCAAGCTATTAACATGATGTCATCTGACTCACACAGTTTCTAAAATTTATCAATCAGCTCTCTCAAGCTGGTATGAGTCAGCTCCAGCACACCCCTGTCGGAGCTGTCTTTAAGAACACATGTGAAAACTTACCAAGGAACAATAGAAAGGGGAATGATTGATAACATTTGCTGAAGGCAATCCTAGGATCATAGAAAATAACTTTGATAAAGTATGCCAACAACCAAGTTATTGATAGGGGAGTAAGTAGAATGTAACCACTGTGAAATAATACATCTACGTCTAGAAAGCCAGGAACACACACACACCAATTATCATCACCACCACCACACTCACAGGGGAGAGCGCATTGCCTTACATGACTTACAGAGAAATTAAGTGAGAGTAAACAGTACAGGTTATGGTCTCTGGTTCTCAAACATTTCAGTGTTTTCGGTTTTACTTTAGGGATTCGTTTCTCCTGATCGTAATCCTTGATTTACTGTACAGGTTGAAGGGGACCAGCTGCCTCCAGGACATACAGTCAGCCAGTATGAGACCTGTAAGATCAGGACCATAAAAGCTGGCACCTTGGAGAAGCTTGTGGAGAACCTGCTGACAGCTTTTGGGGACAATGACTTTACCTATATCAGTATCTTCCTGTCAACGTACAGAGGTTTTGCTTCCACTAAAGAAGTGCTGGAACTGCTGCTGGACAGGTAAGAGTCTGAAGATGTTTGAGAGTTGATGAAAATGTAAGGCTGTTTGCAGAGCGAAGACATGAGGTTCTGAATCGCCTGCACTTGGTATGCTGAGAGGTTATGTGTGAGGATGGGTTGACTGGAAGGAATGACTTCTGGAACAAATGGCATGGAGATTATTCAGGAGACACCTATGCCCTGTTTCTGGGGGAAAAAGAAATCTCATAAAAATCTGTAAAAGCATTAAGAGCAGATAACCATAAACCTAGACTCAATTGTTTATGGATTTGCCACCCTAAATTTTTCTCCATGTTTTTGTAATTCTGTTTAATTCCAGTAGATAATCAATTGACTAGGATTCTTATAAGGTTGTTGTGAGGATTAAATGTGATAATATGTATGAAGTTGGAGCCCAATATTAGGCCTATAGGAAGTAGCTAATGAATGGTGGCTCCAGTAATGATGATGATGATAATATCTGTTAACAGCCACCATGTGTTGGCTGATTTATGGATATGTGCATAAACATGATCCTTGATCCATGTTGTGAAGTCCAATGCTACATATAGTAGAGCAGTGTACATTGTAATTCACACGTGGATAATCTTTATATTTTCCTCCTTATTTTTGCTTTATTTATAATTAAGCTTGGTCTTTTAAAAAAAACTATTGTTGAATTGACTTAATGTTGGGAGGAAGAAAACTGTCAGCCAAACAATTGTTTGAGAATCATGAGAATCCTCATCCAAATCCTTATATTCTGGGGTTTCCTGCATAAGGAAGGAAATGAGATAGGGTGTTTTTGTTGGTGGTCATTGTGGTTGTTGAGTATTGATTTTTGTTAACTAGATTTTTATTTTAAAAGTAATGCAAACTCGTTAAAAATTCTTACATTATAGAAAGATATAAAGAGAAATGTTAACATCTTCTTATATTGCTACTTTTTTCCTCCAAATAACATTTATTAGATTTTAAAAAATACATAGAAATTAAAAGAAGAAAAGTAAATAGACCATAATTTAACTAGGCAGAAACATGTATTAACATTTTATAAATAGAAGTAATCCATGTATGTAGTGAAAAGTTCAAACAATTTAGAAAATTACAAAATTAAAAAGTAAAAATCTCCTTTTCTGCAAGCTCTCCAGTCCCTTTTGTCCTAGGGAATCACTCTAAACCATTCCTTTTGTAGTCTTTCAGAATTTTGGGTGTGTGTAAGCATATACACACATATATATGGTACAAATAAAATCAGTATACAATCTCTTTTGCAGCTTTTTTTCCTTATCCATGTATCTTGAACAATTTTTCTCATTAAATGAATAATATATGTTAAGTGCTTAAAGCCAGTGGCTAGTGTCTTGAAAGCATTCACGAAATATAAGTTATTATTATTTCAATATCAGCACATATAAATAAACCAAAAAAAAAAAAAAACTAACCAAAAACCAAAACCAAACCCATTCCCGTCAGTTCCAACTCGTAGTGACCCTATAGGACAGAGTAGAACTGCCTCATAGGATTTCCAGGGAACAGTTGGTGGATTCGAACTGCCAACGTTTTGGTTAGTAGCCCAGCTCTTAACACTGTGCCACCAGGGCGCAGATTGACCATTTTCTTTCTAATGGCTTTATAGTATTTATTGAATGGATTACTCTAGGGATGGATATTTAAACTGTCTCTAGTTTTTTAATTTATTTTTTTTTAAATGTTGTGAACAGTGCTGCAGGGAACATCTTTGAACATATATCTTTTGAGTACTTGTTTGAGAATTCTATAGGATAACTTAATAGAAGAGTGATTGATGGGTCAAAAGATAAGGCATTTAAAAATTTAAAAGACATTTCCAAGTTGCCCTCTAAAAGGTTGCACCAGCCATACTCCTGCCCACAGAGAATGAGAGTGTCTGTTGTTTCACTTGCCTCAAACCCTTGGCAGCTGTAGGTATTTTCATCTCTACTGGTTCACCATTGAAAAATGGCAGCTCCTTGTTTTTGAGTTCATGTTTCTTACATTTATGAGTGAGACTTAGCACCTTTTCAGATGCTTATTGGCCGTTTGTGTTCAGGGTACTCTTTTCCTATCTTTTGCCCATTTTTCTTTTGAACTAGTGTTTATCTAATTATAACTTTTTGTATATTAAGGAAATCAGTGTTTGCTTATCGTATGTTAGAAATATTTTTTCTATGCATAGACACATATGGAGTGAAATTATTCGGATCAATGGTTGTTCAGGCGTTCATATTCAGAAATACTCACAAAGTGTTTGTTCTTTATCACACATTAGTCTAGTTATGATACCCTGGGCTGCAACACAGATAGGAAGTTTGATAGTTTCTTATGTGGCAGTACTTGAGAGAATATTAAGCCTGGGGTACAAACCTGTGGGGTTAGTGAGTCATTGCTTTCATAGTTCTTTTGTTTGCATATCTCAGATCTACAAAGAGAGCCTGAAGAATTACATACATTGTCTCTTTTTTATTCTTCATACTTATTAAAAGGATGTAGAATGTTAATGGTTGGCAGGCAGTTTGAGGTCAGAACATCAAAAATTCCTGCAAGTTTACTTTGGAATCAGCAACCTCTTCTCCTCATGGGATGAGTCCATTGATAATAAGCCACAGATGTCCCCTCAGTAAGGGATTGCATGTAAATTCCAGCTGCTCGTCATAGTTAGTGGACGGACACAAGGAGACTAGAGTGTTTAGTCTGTGACTCATCTGCATCCAGCTTTTATTTGCTGATTTCCTTTCTTTTTCTTTTTTTTTTTAATTCTCCAATCGTAATGGATAGACATTTTTGGATTTTTAAAATACTAACTGGATGACAATTATTCAATAACAGAATCCACGTTAATTCGAACTACATTTTTAAAGGTATAACTAAATGAAGATTTAAGATTTATTTTGTACCATCCAAGCTTGAATTTAATCTCACAGTCAAATCTTTTGCTTGCTTCTGAAATGAGTGGAATCAACAAGTACTGTGAATGCCTGTAAAATGCCCAGCACTCTACGAGACACCATATGGGTGCAATGCAGAGAAATCTGACTTGGTTCTTGCACTCGAGCTACTGTAGAGGTAGATTTACTTAAGTTCCCAGGCCCCTCACTTGCGTAGGCACCTTCCAGTACCCTCTACATAATTTTATATTCATAATTTTTTTTTTTTTCTTAGAGAGGACTCCTTAAATTATATGGACTGGCCTCACAAAACCTGGACCCACCCCTGAATACTTAATGTTTTACTCAAAAGATAAGGCTTAAAATCATGGAACAAGTAGACAACAGCTTAAGACAGTATAAAATGAAGGTCTAACATGTTTTACAGACGAAACAGGATAGAGAAGTTCAGCGAGATAAAACCTGTCTGTTTTCTCTACAGAAATTTGGATTTGTCCATATATGTACAAATCTCAACCCGAATATTTCTTCCTCACTCCAGTTTTTACTCATACTTTCAGATCTTGTGATCAGAGTTTAATCTCTAAATGAATTTAACCAAAATGCATATTCTGTGAAATACTGGGTTCTTAAGTTGATTGTTGGGGCTTTTAATGCCTGTAATTAGGAGGTAAGCAATTAAGTTGTACAAACTTACCTTTTCTGAAAATAAGCATTTGAAATAGTATTTTCTTTACAGTAAAATTGTGGTAGACTTGTTTGTGGGTCTCTGATGTAAATTTTTCATTATTATTTCTTTTTGTTTCTGAATAGTAGATAGTAGATGGATTATCTTCTGTGAAGTTAACACTGAGAAGTTATCAGAGGATGTACTAACCCTAACCAGTCAAGAACGGATTGAAGGCAGATGCTGCAGTATTTATTTCCCACTAGAGAAAAGCTTATTTGAAGTCAAGCTTTGATTTTCCTCAAGACTTCCAATCCTGTGACCTTTCTCATCTGGAACTGTTTTGTTTTCTGTGATTCCTTTTTTAAATCTTTTCATAGTTTCTTTGTTCTGCTAATATGAGCATTCATGATTGACCAAAACAGTGGTTTGAAGTTGTATATGGCTAATTCCCTGTGTCTGCTGTATCTCTTATTTGGGATGATCAGCAGTTCACAAGGAATCCTGTTTCTGTGCTTCTCACCATAGCTCAGAGTTAATTCTAGGGGTTTCCTTTGAACCTAAGAGAAAGTTCTTGAATTGTGGGTTAGTTGTTTGTATTGGGGGCTTTGATATTTTATTTTCTCTAACTTCAAACATACATTCCACCAAAACACCTATTCTTCGCACCACCCCATTTTAAAAAACTGAGACACCACTGAAAATGCCCAGCAAGGAGAAACCAACCTGAGCTAAGGATTCTCAAATGTTTACACAAATACCTAGATTTTTCTTCAGACACCTGTCACATCATCTACTTTGGGGGCTATTTCTTGATCTATATCTCTGGTATCAGAGTGAACAGAAAGCTGAGGACAAGCAAAATATGGGTGAGCCAGGACTTCAGAAACCTTTGCCAAGCCACTAATGGCACTCAAGTCACAGTTTGCAAACCACGGGGTAATCATCTGAATTATCGACTTCGTTACAAGTGAATTCTTCCAGTGGAGGACTTTTGGGGATGAGGAAGGTGAATGCCATTCCTAAGCACTATCTTTTAAGACTATAATCTGACTTGAATTTACTTGCTTACTAATTCAGTGTATCTTTGAATTTATTTCTTCTTCTCCTGTTTGTTTGCCCTGTGTTTTCACATACCTTATCTCATTTACTTCACTTATTATTGGTTTCATGTTTACAAATGAGCAATTTGAGACTCAAGAACATTCAATTATTAAATGGCACCTTTCCAAGCATACCATATAATCTCCCATGATTTGTTAATATCATTTTTAAAGGAAGGGATGACTTGGGAAGCCCCCTAGTCATCTTTTTCTATTGCCTCAATTGATTTCCCTTGGAAACTGCATTGCTTGAGGAGTGCTCCCTTCATATAGATGTGGGCAGTTCATTTGGCCATCAATGTTCTTATTCGTTTGTTCAAACAGTATTTGTCAGATTATTGTACCATTTACATAATTTACCATGTACCATATACATAATTTAATATGTACCATGTACTATACAGGTGCTGTATATATATAGTGGTGGACAAGATGTCATGGCTCCTGTCTTCTTCATGACTACAGTCTAGTGGGAGAGACTAACATTAAATAGATCAGTGCAAAAATAAGTACATATAATTAAAATTGATATAATTGTGAGATAAGAGCTAGGTTCTAGAACAGAAGACAATAAGAGGGGATTATTTTGGGGGTGGTTATACCCAAACAAAACTGAATGTTGGCCAGTGATCTCAGGTAGTTAAATAGATCATAGGCAATCAAGGTCACTGTTATGTCTGTGTGTCTGGAATATTTCTGTGTATTTAATGTGCTCGGATTGAATCCCAAAGAGATCTCTTCTTGGGGGCTGAGGATATGGCAAATGAGAAAGTTCGAGTGGATTTATGCAAATACATCACACTATGGGGATGTTGTTAATGTGTCGTCAAGTCAGTTCCTACTGGTAAAGACCATATAGGATAGAGTAGAACTGCCATATAGGATTTCCCAGGCTGTAATCTTTATGGAGCAGATTGCCAGGTCTTTTCTCTCACAGAGCGGCTGGTGGGTTCGAACTGCTGACGTTTTAGTTTGCAGCAAAGTGCTTAACCATTGCCCCACCAGGGCTACTAAATCCATGCCTTATGACACATGGAACAGTGACACCTTTATACTCAAAAAAAAAGAAAAAAAAGATGTACTAAGAACCACCAGGAAAAGGAGCTGCCCTTGCACGTGAAGCCAGTACCTCTACAGCGTAGAGTTGAGTTGATCACATGTCAAACTTGAAAATTTTTTATTTCTTTCTACAGACTTTGTCAGGTTGTTATCATTAGGTGCCGTCGAGTTGATTCCTATTCATAGCGACCCCATGTACAACAGAACAGAACACTGCCTGGTCTTGTGCCATCCTCACAGTCGTTGCTGTTTGAGCCCATTGTTGCAGCTGCTGTGTCAGTCCATCTCATTGAGGGTCTTCCTCTTTTTCACTGACCCTTTTCTTTACCAAGCATGATGTCCTTCTCCAGGGACTGGTCCCTCCTGATAACATGTCCAAAGTATGTGAGGTGAAGTCTTGTCATCCTTGCTCCTAAGGGGCATTCTGGCTGTACTTCTTCCAACACAGATTTGTTTGCTCTTCTGGCAGTCCACGGTGTGTATATTCAGTATTCTTTGCCAATACCATAATTCAAATGCATCAGTTCTTCTTTAGTCTTCCTTATTCATGGTCCAGCTTTTGCGTGCATATGAGGTAATTGCAAATACTATGGCTTGGTTCAGGTGCACCTTAGTGCTCAAAGTGAATCTTTGCTTTTTAACACTTAAAAGAGGTCTTTTGCAGTAGATTTGCCCTATACACTATGTCCTTTGATTTCTTGACTGCTGCTTCTACGAGCATTGATTGTGGATTCAAATAAAATGAAATCCTTAGCAACTTCAGTCTCTTCTCTGTTTTTCGTGATGTTGCTTATTGGTCCAGTTGTGAGGATTTTTGTTTTCTTTATGTTGAGGTGTAATCCATACTGAAGGCTGTGGTCTTTGATCTTCATCAGT